>NW_027223330.1:9043824-9113824 GCF_030449975.1 Polyergus mexicanus | reverse complement strand
GTGTGTGTATGTGTGTATAATAAGAAGAAGGCAAAAATATTTATCCCGATTGCTTGCAAGAGAGATTCCTCATTTCCATTCACTCGTCAAAATTACATTATTATTAAGCATATGTTATAATAGTAATAGAGAATACACGAATGTTGTAGAAAGATTCGTTATATTAACGAAGAAAATCACAGGAAACCTTTGAATTTTTGCGATTATCTGAGGTAAAGATTTATTTAATTTCTAATTTCGCAGTGAATAAACCCACTCGTTGCATCTCGATGTGATGTTTATACCATTTATTTCTTTATGTTCTTGAAGTAAGTTAATAAATATATATATTCATATATATAACATTAATAATGTAGAGAAAGAGAGAGACAAAGAGAGAGAGAGAGAGAGAGAGAGAGAGAGAGAGAGAAAGCGAGCGCGTAGATTATCAATGTGTTTTTTATTGGTTTTCTCGAGTTCTTCTCTTTATCCCTCTTTTTATTGCTGATTCTGAGAGAAGATTTTACCATTTAGTATTTCATCATTAATTGGCACCAGACGATGACAATTAAATTACCAGATTTAATTTAAAAAAACGGAATAAAAAGAATCGTTTGTATTTACATGATGTATGTGTATATGTATTTTTGTGTAACCGTCCATCATATGAGTTGGCGGCAGCGTCTATTCTTCAAAATAGCTAAAAATGTGTGAGTATACATCAATCACTAAATTTTACCAATTTGACAATGAAGTAAAAATGTTAAACTCAGGATCGCTCTTTCTAGGCAATTGCGCGTTATATATTTTGCAATTAGTGTTCGCATCGATATGTGTGTGTGTGTGTGTGTGTGTGTGTATGTACATGTGTGTATATATGCGTGCGCCTACGTGTATGCGCGCGCGCGTGGCGGAAGTATATTTCCCGCAGCGAGATATAATCTATTGTATATCGCAACCGCGCCTCTCAATAAGCCGGTTATAAATTTATTATTTATGATTATAATAATATTCGCTATTTAAAAACATTACGAAAGATTTGATATCAAATCGTAGTTGTTTGCGGTGATGGTCGTATATATATATATAACATCACGAATGTTGCTAGTCGTGATAAAAACGTAGAATTAATCGTAGAAGCTCATCATATACACTCAAACTTACACTACACAGATTAAATACGAAGCTCGAGGGAGACTTTCTTGCGCATTATTAGGTAAAATTTTCCCACAAGGGATATTTAGTTTATCCACGTGGCCGATACATTTTCTCGCGCTGTATCTCTTCTTTTTTAAAATTATATGTCGCAATATCAATATTTTATTACAGAATGCTTTACGAAATATTTGCATGAAGAGATCAAGATTATAGAAAACATCGAAAGTATATGCCACGCAAACATAACTGGAAAATTTTAACTTCGTTAAGTTTTATCGTTAATGATAAGAGCTATATAACTCCCCAAGATTAATCGATGTTTTCTATCTCGCTGCAGGAGCGATGATATTTTTTACTTGTATACAAGCGTATACATGTGCATAGATGTAGCTCGTTGCTCTCGCTACGTAAGACAAGAGCAAAAATCGAAAAAAGAAATTTCCTGGAAGAATCTTTTGCTGCGTTGCGTCAACACGGCGCGGTGACGTAACGACATCTTTACACGTGGTCGCTCATGGTCATGAGCTTCTCAATCGCGATTCCCCTGCGCTGCCTTTGTACCCTACGACACGCCTGTGTTTCCTTTCTCCTTTTGTCTTCTACGCCGGCATTTCGATGTCTTCTCACACTCCTTTCCATCGTTTTCGTTCTGTCATGACTGTCGCTGAGTTCATCAATACGTAGAATCGATCCAAGTTAATCCTATCTTTGTCAAATTTCCTCTTGCTATGCCCTTCGTTTACAATCTGTTTCAACACAGTTTTCCTACTATAGTAAGAAATATAATATCTCATTTTCTATTGAATAATCTTGCCGAAAATATTTGCATTATATGAGTTGGCCGCGTAATACGTAAAAGTGCTCGATGATTATCTCGTCTTATCTAATTTTGTTTATTAAAATAGTTTCTCAATCGTATCACGTTTTCTTCTGCGTCGATGTAGGATGATTTTTCGTTATCTACATTATGATCTCGGTCTTCAATATTCGGACTAGCTGATCCGATCTTGCCGATTAGTCGTGAAACTTGGATGTTCCAATAAGTAAGTGTTAAATATAATTTCGTTACTTTCACGACGTCCTATTTTTTCAGCTTCGTAATCGGTCTTCGTCGATTCGA
Organism: Polyergus mexicanus; assembly: GCF_030449975.1. Taxonomy (NCBI): domain Eukaryota; kingdom Metazoa; phylum Arthropoda; class Insecta; order Hymenoptera; family Formicidae; genus Polyergus; species Polyergus mexicanus. Next base: position 9,111,567 of record NW_027223330.1, on the reverse strand, counting down.
TGTACGACGTCCATCGCCTATCACAACTCGATGTGCGTGTTATCGATGCAAGCGTTCGCGATTTCATTATCCTCTAGTAATCTCGCATAACGCTTTATCCGACATCATACTCTCCATTAACAATATGATCTATTTGCTTTCTCAATATTTATCAATGATACAATACGCAATAACCGTCGAATTTTTGCTCCATCTCAACAAAACAATTTTCTCTTCGAGAATCAAAGAAAAATTCGTCGTTACAAAAAAAAAAAAAAAAAAAACAGACAGGACGTTGCGGCATAAACGATCGAATATACGCGAGCACATGTACAACGAAATATTTCCTCTTTTCTTTCTCTCTCTCTCTCTCTCACTCACTCATTCTCTCTCTCTCTCTCTCTCTCTCTCTCTCTCTCTCTTTCTCTCTGCTGCGAATCCTGTCAGACGACAGGTGAAAAGTATGTCTATTTACCTTACGATTTCATTAGACGATCAATCGATCGGACTCCGCTCTTTCTTGCGTTTTCAATGATCTCGCTTTCGCGTGTAGTTTTTCTCAAGGCTTTGAGGCACACGTAACGCAGTGCACGCATAAATGTAGATAAGTAGATAATAAGTGCGCTGAGCAGGTACCGGAGCGTGTAATATACACCGTGTTAGTTATTACGACATATATTGCGGCTTCGGTTTTTGTCGCGCTTAGTACTACTTTTTAAGTATGTATGTTGTGTATATGCGTTCTTATATCGCATATATCGTTCTCTTTCTCAGACGTTACATATCAATTGTTTGTTACATATGTAACTTTCTTTCATATACACGTATATCTTTGTTGTATACGCATGCCCGTGTGTAATCTATATGCGCGCGCGCGCGTGTATGTATTATATGTGTATGAGAACGCTCGAATATGTTGTGTGTGCTCCGTATTCCTAACGTTTCATTAATTCGCTTTCTATGGTGACGAAAAAAAAAAAAAAAGCGTCCACCGAGAGCGGCAGCGGGAATAGTCCTCTTAACCGATTTATTTGTGGTTGAAGGAGAACGGCGATGGACCCGTCACCGCGCTTCGGTGAAAATGCACATTCTGCCACTTGCTGTCTCTCTTGTGCCATACACGGCTCTCCTCGCTCTGCTGAGTATGCGCTACGCCTTGTCTGCGGGCGAAAGTAAAGAAAATATGCAAATTAGTATTATTACAATAATTCAATTGGAGAGTAAAAATATTGCAGAATAGTTAGGATATATTGTATATATACTGGGTGGCCCATTTTAATCCATCCAGTCGAATATCTCAAAAACCAAGCCCGGAAGAGAAAAATGTTTCAGACAAAAGTTGTTTGGTTTCGAGGGGGCCATAAGATGGTACCATTGGTTCGACCTTGAAGAGTCATTTGAAGGTCATGTGAAGGTCAACTTTAAAATCTTAAATGGAAACCACAATTTTTTTATTTAGTACTCTTGTAACTGACATCGAGAGGTTTCCAAAACACTATAATAAACTATTTTTTTATTCAGTACTTTTTGAGTTATTTTATATTTTAATCTTTTGTGATGATGTGAATGAAAGATTCGAAGGAAAAAAAGAGGGGATCAACACACAATAAGAGATTGTACATATAATATACATATTGACATCTCTCTCTCTCTCTCTCTCTCTCTCTTATTATTTACATTTTTAAATGCGTCTAACTTGAATGAAAAATCACGCAAATTATATAACTGTTTCCGCTTTTATGATTTTTACTCACTTGTCCATGTACTGCGTTAGCCTGACATATGCAATGCAAGCGGCATCTTCGCCCAGTAGATGGACGTGAGGATTCAGGATGGTTGTATTAACAGCTTTACAGTTTTTCCCCAGGACTGCTTAAGATGGTTAACAAAATGGAAAAACAAAATTAATATTAATCGAATATAATCTTCGTAACGAACAATATAAGCTCTTTATAACAACGCCAAAATATCGAGAGAAAGGAGAGAAAAGGAGAGAGGAAGAGTGAAGAAAAAGAAGAGGACATTTCATTCTCTCTCTCTCTCTCTCTCTCTCTCTCTCTCTCTCTCTCTCTCTATTTATCTTTCTCTTTCAAAACGATTTTGAAGGAGAATGTGTTAGTTGTTGATGAAATGAATTATATATATTACACCCCAAAAAGATTTACGATATTTCAACAAAAACAATACTTGGAAATATAATATTTCCAAATGAAGAAACGCATGCTTTGACATTTATGATAACCGGTGAAGCTAATCGATGGAAACATATTGCCGCGTTACTTCTACACAGGCGACTCATTTGATAGCTAAAACTCTAACGATTATTATTGTTCAGATAATAAGCAAAATTGAATCGAATGATCTTCATATGAATTATTTGACTTCTGACATGGGTCCTGTGAATGGTAAAGTATATAATGTTAGGTAGGATAAGGTATGAGAGATGGTATTTCAAATTTAAAAATTATATACGTGTATATAAATATATATACACACACACACATATGTATACTCACCATCACGTAATATCTAATTACATTAATCCAGCTTTTTATTGCTTCTCTTTAATTTATTATGTAATGATATACTAGGGTCAGAGGAATTCTTTTTACAATTATTATGTAATCGGCAATTTTTTAGTATGATTATTCAAGTGGCAAAGCATTACATTAGTTGACAGAAATTGTACATTTTCAATACACATACATATATATATGTACATGTATATACACCAACTGATAACTCTTTATTATACTGCTCTATTATACTGTTTAGAAAATAAATATTATTGGCATATTAAATAGATCGTGCAAAGCTGTTGTATATGTTGTACTTTCATTTGAACAACTTTCTTAGTCATCATATAAATAATTTTGCATAATAATAAAAATGGCAAGAATAACACACATCGCAATCATGTTCAAAATATTTTATGAATAATTTTCGATTTGCCATTATACATATATTGTATTTTTATCAGATAATAAAATAATAAGCTTATAATTGTAAGAGATGCTCCATTTGTTAAAAATAAATCTGCTCTAAGGTATAGCAATAGCATTTATGGAATGCACGAAGTATAATATGTCCTCTCGATGAGAGTTATAAATCAACAAAACTTACAAAAATATAAATAAATAATCAATGTGTTGTATTCATTTAATTTCTCGAATCGACGAGCTCAATTATATACGGTAGATAAAATAAAAGGATTTCTTGCGACAAACATTGAAAGCTGTTTTCCTGAAGCACGCGAGTGTATGTAGTATGGACGATATGCCTTGTTTATCGATTGAACAATGTCTCGTTAAACGAAAAACGTAAACTTTAGATACGTTATTATTGCGTGCTAAAATACAATACATCACTACTAACAATAAATATGTAATAATTACCATTATCAAAATAAAATTTGTGGAAATCCATTCCCTCGACTAAATTACCTAGAGCTTCCGGTTCGAATGCGGTCAGGTGTGGATCACAGATTTTCCTGAAATCATTAAAGGGATCTTACGTTTAAAATCAAATATATATAATATAAAGGTCGGGAAAAGCAAGATGTAAGAATTAAATGTTTTAGGAAACATATTGATCATTGCTTTTTTGTACAATAATTTTTTGGGCAGACGCGTGGATTTGGCGTTTTTTTTTTTTTTTTTTTAAGATTCTTAAAACACACAGCTAAATATGTTACAAGTTTTTGGCTTTTTTTTTGTTATTTTTTATATGTGCACTATATGTACGCACTTGATATTTTTTTGTCTGTTTTATTTTTGTTTTAAGATATACGTTTTATCAAGAGACACGATATATCGAATTCCGTCCAATTAGATATGGCTGCCCTTGCATCATATTTTATCATATGTATATGTATGGATTTTATATGCGCATAGATAAATGCCGAAATTAATCATCGTATTGCTTTTTAACATTATATATATATATAGCCGATGTTTAATTTTGATTTATATAAATTACAGAATATGCGCAGCTACATATGGCATGAAGCAAAAATTTGAATACATGGAATAAATTTATGATAGAAAAGATTTAATGCGTTTTCAAGTGGAAACGTGCATCAATATTTCACGTGTTTACTCAGCCAGCGTTTTTTCACTTTTAAAAGCGCAACTGCGACGATGATTTTTGCACCATCATATATATGATGTGAATATGAATATGAATATGAATGTGTATATCGTAATATAAAATGCTTTTCATTTTTAAATATAAATTAAATATATGAATTTTGTGAAATAAATATCCGTGTAACTTCTTCTTTTACATTGTAATTCCGATCAGGCAAAGAAAATTATTCAATCATTATTAATGCTATTTATTTCAGAATGTTTAAACATTTTCGTCAAATTTGCATTTGTTCAATAATTTTTTTTAATCAACAGCCATTATCGAAAATCATTTATTTTCGGTATATTGTCAATTGTGCAAGTCTAGTTTACACGATAATATTGATAGATATTGATAAAATGTGAACCCACCATAATAGCAGTTTAATAAACAAAATGTAAAACAAACATTGAACTATCCCCCTTCTCTCTCTTGTGGAAAATTTTATTGAACATTCTTTTAGCCAAAATTTTGTATAGAATATTATAAATTTATTATATTTATTAAAATCTGAATATATGGATATTTTTTTAGCTAAACCGGGATAAATTCTTCTTAACATAAAAAAAAAAAATGTTGAATATTATATATATTGCTAAATAATTTGGCGCTTTTCTACATTACTTTTCGGCTTGACGAAATAGTTTTTTTTTATTTTTAATTTTTTTTTTAGTTGACAGATATCCCATTACTTACGTGTACGCTTCGAAATCCCCGGTGTTGATGCTCTCGATCAACTGCTCAGTCATCTTGATGATTTCCTGACGGCGCGCTGGAATTCGTTAACAGATCAATGAATTAATCAATTCGCATCGAGGCGCCCAGTTGTGCTATTGAGCTTATACCGACACATTTTACAGCACAAACACATTTGCATGCACTTTATTTTATTTTTTTTTTTTCTTTGTCAACTTTGCTAAACTCTACACCGTTGTAGCGCCCCCCCCCCCCTCCCCCCGGTTGTGCAGAGGAGCGATGAGCCAGACTCGCGCGAATAATTAATTTCCAATATCGGATGCAACCCCGCGAGCCGATCTCTTATCCTTATCCTTAAAGACCGATCAAATCCTCATAGAGTCTAATCTAGAGGACAAAGTTTTGAACATTTCAGTCGCCAATTAAGGCAATGAAAATTTCGGAAGGATTGAGCATTCGATTAGAATTTCGATTTATGACTATATGTGCTTGACTTTGATATTATATTATACATAATTTTATAAAATATATATAGCTCTATTATATAACTAAATATAAATATAAATAATTGTAAATTCGATGCACTATTGTGAAAAAGGAAAGAGTCAATATTAAAGAGAAAACTTCAAAAATTATTTATATTATATAATCGATGTTTAGGGAGACGTTTGAGACGACTGAGATAAGAAAACTTATTCACGTGTCTTTAATGTATGTATAATCGAAATACAGATTTAAACTTGAAAATCGTATATAGGTAGCTTCTTTTCATTTTGCTGACGTCATGTATTTAACGATTTTTGGCTACGTAATCATGTTTAATTCAGCGATCGCTTTACGCGTTCGACTGCACGATAAGATCCGAGAATATAATTCGAATTGCCAAATTGGCGACTGAATACTCGCATTTCTCCTCGATCATTCTTTTTACCCGCTTACGCTGTCTCATTTCATTCGTTTGACGGCTCATACATTCATCATCGACGCATGTCTTACGCGTCAAATCTGACATTTCGATCACATTTGTGTTTTCTTCATCAAGATGTTTCAGCATGTTACATCGTATATAACTCGACGGTGATGTAAGTCTGAATTGTCTTTATGAATGAGATTGGTCGTTGAATTATGTCAAAAGTAACGCATTTCTTTATCATTTTTTTATTTATTATATAATAATTTACGTTTTATGAAGAAAAAATTATAATATTAGACACTTAAATACGAAACAATTTAACACCATGCTCAACTGAGAGTTATTCTTTTCTATATACAAATCATCACGTTATCATCTCATAATAGATAGATATTTATATAATTATACTATTTAATTCAACGGCCATGGCGCAATTGTCGATATTACTTACGTCATAAGCCAGCAATTGTGCGCACGGAAATTGTGATCATTCCCTTCTGACCAAAGTTTCGCGAGAAGATTTCGAGAGCATCTGGATCGCGAGATAATGCATTTCATAATTTCGCATCATTGATTATCGATTTGTATTCTGCGTATATACCTATTTGATCGATCAATATCCAAGATGTATTTCTTCGAGAAATTTAAAGATCGAGAGTTCGCATCAAAACAAAAAACAAAAAAAAAAGATATCGGCACACCCTTCATACAATTATTTTCAAAACTAGTGCCAAGTTATGTAAACTTGTTTAAATAATTTTATAATTAGAAACGATTGTTGGATTATTAAGAGCATGATTTTTAGGGAAATTGCGCGCAAAATAGCAACAATAAATTTATGAATAATTTCATAATAAAAATGGATTGAAGAATATCATTTTGGCAATGAATCGCTCTATCATGATAACACTACCACTATCACAACCGCTAGCTTTTCTACGCTATCGTGTCCGTCCTTCCTCTGTCTTAAATAATTAAACTTCATCGTATCTGGGGTATTCTATTACAGAACTAACGATCCCGGTCCTCCGATCGATTCTGTCTCCGAGATATATTTATGGTTCTATTAAGCGTGACATTCTCCGCAATTATGTACATTGCGTTATACAACGGTAATTAGGATTAAAGTGTTATGCGATGAGAGTATCGCAAACTTTGTTTATTTGACACCGATAAATACTAAAATCTTGAAGTGTAGTTACCGGATTGAAATTCACTAAAAAGAAATGTTTCAAGTATTTCAGAAATTTTTTCAATTACTGTTTTTAATGCGCAAATTTAATGTTGCAATGCAATAATATACGCGACTTAAGTAATTAATCATGAATTAGGAGAAAGTTTTTTTCGTAATTGAATACCGACAAATAATCATTTTCGCAACAACGATTGTATCGTGTATCGTATGCTTAATCATCACCGGTACTTGACACTTTCGTAAAGATCATTGCAGTAATTATAAATATAGGGATTATATTCTATGCGAATTATACGCTGCGAGTTGTGTGTAATAAAAAAAATGACGCTTTTGGAAGGAGAAAAACACGTTGCGATAAAGGAACTATTATTAAATAGCTAGAAGCCCATAAGAATCAATAAAATATTAAACTTCTGTATATTTTTCAATTATATTATATAAAAAAGTATAATAGAGAAAGAGCTCCTGAAAGTAATTAATCTAAATTTAATTTCTCTCACACTCGCAATGTGCCTCCTTTCACGAATTTCGTAAGAGAGAGAAAAAAAAAAACGTAAATAAAAAAATTAGCGAGTCAAAGAGACAATATTTTCCTCGACTTTCAATTTCTTCTTTCTTTCTCATCGGTTTGCTGCTCTTATGATGTAATTTCGCACTTTACCTGAGCATTGGGAGTTCGTCGAGAGCTGGCTGCAGGTCTTGATAGGACACACGATTCTTATGTCTACAAGCAATATATATCCCTTTCATATTAAAAAATGAATCAGGATCAAAAATAATTTTCAAAGGCAATATTCAAGCTGCTGTACAAACACAAAGAAGATTAAGCTTTATCCATATTGAATTGCTTCGAAGTTTAAAACAAATCCATGAAGCGGTAACGCGGATAGAAATTTTTTTTTCAGGATATCGTAATATAATTATGTTACATATATGTATTATTCATATAAAGATAATAAATAATATGAATAATACATGCAGTAATCGCGCAATATTCATTAGGAAGTAGTCTAGCTTATAACGATTTTCCGTTTTAATTTAATAAAAATGTAAACGTTATTAGCTTAATCCTCGCGTGCAGCATTTAAGAGGATTAACCGTCTCCCCAAAGACTCCTTATCCGTTTTCTCATCTTCCTTCTAATTCGTTATTTCTATCGATTGACCAAGCTCGCAATATTGCGTCGCGTTTCATTTGGGTTTTATCATGGTCGATGTAGCAGCATTTTTTTCATAATATACACATATATACATATATATATATATATATACTGTATGAACAAACGCAGATACGCTCTCTATTTTTGTAATGCTTTTAAATTATTTATTAGATACGACATAGAGCATATGAATTCGAATAGATCCTCCTGCCCCCTCTATTATGATTTTCATGTCGTCATGCATTGTGACATTTAATTAAAATGCACACGTGTGAATGTAAATTATGCAAGAGATAATTACGAAATATTTGCGAGTTGAATTAGATTAGTGAAGTTCCGATCGTATGTTATACACGCTAATCGAACGGCAAAAGTCTTAATTATATTATATTATTCAGTTTACGGATTAAATTCGGTATTCGTTGTAAATTATTTTCAGGAAATGTTACAGCAGTGTATAAACTAATTTCGAATTTATCGTTGCGTTATCCATTGATATTGCGCGTTTATGGGATCGCCATTATTCTGGATTAAGAACTATTTGTACAATCATTTCGAAAAGCTCATAATCATTGCAATAAGTAAATACGTGAATGCTATAATACATTTCGTAGATCACTTGATAGAGATAATGCATATATATTTGATAACGTTTATTTAAGATAATATCGCGAATAAAAAAAAAAAAAAAAAAAAAAAATTAATCAAACTTTCACACAATTTGTGTCGAACACAAAAAAATGTTTTTTTAATAGTCGATTTAATACTATATATGTAATTAAATTTCTAAGTGTTAATGTCAAGTAATTGTGGAGTAATTTCAGCTTTTATGGAATAAGTTCTTTCTGTTCGATCACAGTTATTATACATATTGTCGTTGTTCTTATGAAATCTCGTATGTAACGAAATAAAGAAATCAGACATGGAAAAATATACGTGGAAGAAAATCTTTTGAACTAATCGAAGAATGATTTTGTCACACAGAAACATTTCATTAGAGCAACTATATTTTATTCATTCGGAAACCAAAATGCTTATTATTATTATCATTTTTCTATTTATTCAGACACACTATTTTCTCAAATTCTGTAACTCTATGATTTTTTGGAGCGATATTTCTTTTCACGATATAATATATACAATAAGAAGCATAATCGAACCATAAATTACATGTATGTATTATAATAATTATTTATTGCTGTATACAATAGAATAGACAGATAGCAGAAATAACAATAAATAAACAATAGCATAAATAAAATAATTAATATATTGCGAATGTCCACAGTATTCTTAAATAATCTTTTTTAATATTTTTAATACTTGTTTAGTTAGCTGTAATGATAGAAATTGAAAAACTTTTACACTCTTTGAATAAAAATCTAATAAATTAAAGCTTCTCTAACCATCAGGCTGTTGATAGTGATGGCACTCACATATACACACTTGTATTTACACACATACACACACAAAATAGAGAAAATCGAAAAAACTACCCCTCGATTTTATCTCTAATCACTTTACTCAATTGTGCTAATTTTGAAACATTTTAATGTCACTCTAAGTGACCAAAAATTTTATTACGAATTAACGACAATTCATTAAATATTATGTTTGGTAAAAGGTCATCAATTTTATCGCTACTTAGGTATGTTGTAGGGGAGATTATCCTGAATAATTCTACGCAAAAGTCAAGTGAGGGATGATATAAAAATTATTCGGAACAATCTCTCTCCTACATATCCAACAATAAGCGATGATAAAATCGATGAAAAAGTGTGACCTTTTATGCATATTTTACGCATACACCTTACGTTCTGATCAATAAATTTTTTGAACATGTAATGACAAATATATGACAGTATTAATATTTTACCTATGAATTTTTTGAACCCAAAACAATATTAATACGCGTCTTGGCATAATAAATTCCAAAAATATTTTAACAAAACTTATCCATATTTGCTCCTGAACTTTGACAACCCAAAAAATTGATAATGAGGATTTACACGATTTATGCATTCGATTCTTTAATAAACTCCATAGATTTCACTATAGTATACATAATTAAATATTAAATACTTAACAAATCTTTTTATAATACACTTTTGGCAATGTGTTTTGAATCTCGTCGTGTTAAAAAACAATATCTTCTTCAACGAGTAGTATTTTTTCAATACAGTAAAACACATCCACTCTTAAAAAAGCATATAAAATCGATAGTTCCAATATTAAGCATATATGTATAATTTTATGATTTAACTGATTTTGAAAAAAAAAAAAAAAAAAAAAAAACCCCGGAGAACTAGAATTAACACGCGAGTAATTATACACACGCATATTACCGATAAGAATAGGGCAATGAGCGTAAGTCACAAAACTTAGTCGACAGTTGTAACTGAATTCTAGCACTCTTTTATAAAATTTAACAATTTTTATAAAATATTTGATTATTGGTTCAGTTATATATGCTCCTTACTGTATATACGTGTGTGTATATACATATACATACACGAAAATTGATTGTAAAATAAATATATCACTTCAAACTTCAATAAGTTTTAAGCATATTAATGAATCTTTTTAAAACTTTGTCGTATTCATGGTATCTATAAAATTCAAAGTGATATTTCAATGTCATATTTAATCGTAATCCAATTAAAAGGACAATTAGTTTTGATTGAATAACATCATAAAGAGTTCGTTAGAGTTCTGTTCTGTCCGTTATATTGAACTAATATATTAAATGTATTATATTAAGATTTGATAGTTTAATGTCATATGTGATATCGGTAAAAACCTCAAAAATTCCCCAAAAAAAGGATTTTTGAGTAATAAAATGAACCTCTATGGGTCCAATAAATTCTATGAGTACATGGTTTCAAAGTTTCAAGAGAAGATTCATTCACACGTTATAAGTATAAGTTATTAATGTTTGAAATGTTATACTTATTTTATAACCATCTTGTGTGTGTGTGTGTGTGTGTGTGTGTGTGTGTGTAATATTTTTTTTAGAGATCTGTGCTCCCCGGTTAAAATGTTTAAAGAATGCACGAAGGCAGCCCATATGCGTATCTCACAGCAAGCTGCAAGATGTGACGCTCCAACACGGTTGCTTTTTTTGCGTGCTTCTCTCTCTCGTGTTTCCATCGAGCTTACGGGCGTCGACGATCCCCTTACCGAATTCCTCGTTCACGATGTGACCCATCCGGAATGCATATTGGCCGTCATCGCTTGTCCGTCGCGTTTTCTGTTCTGCACGTTTTAGCGAGAGGAAAGGCAGGTGGAGACGCGCAGGCAGTCACAAGGGTGCGTGATCACGCATACGCGGAACACGTGCGGCATGCAGAAACATACAGACACAAACGAAAACAAATTGATAATGTATAATGCCGATGTAGTAACATAATAATGCAGTAATTTCGCGGAAGAGGAGGAGCACCACCGATAACTCAGCTTCGCTGATAATTGGATTGGATTTATTTATTTGTTTATAAATATATATGGTATTTTAATCATATTATAGTCACAATTATGCGTGTCGATTGCAAATTGTATTTTTCATGTCAAAATGAATTAATTCCGTCATTTTCATTCTAGCATTATAATGATAATTTAATTCATACATGAATGTAGAGAAAGCGTATCTAAACGTAGATGGTACGAATGAAAGAATGCGCGCTTTTCGGGTAACACTTCTCTCTAATCGTCCTGTAAATACTATTACACGATCGTACTTTCAATATTTTATCAAATGTTCTTTTATTGTTATTTATAGCAAACATTTATTTAGATTTATAGATGTGCGAATTGTTTTATCAAAGCGGGAACACCAGCTCTCTCTCTCTCTCTCTCTCCATCGGCTTAGAAAATTATGTACATTTTGATCGATCAAGAGTTCAAATAAAAAAATAAAAAAAAAAAAACAATAATCACACACAGATTCATCTTGCAAATTTTACAAAAATTAGTGAAAATATCCAAAGAATATAAAAAATTAATTTAAAAATTTTTTTAAATCCATACATCTTTTCTACTTTAACAATACCATCCAATTACTATTGACCGCACAATAATTAATAACAATCGGAAATAATCGATAATTCTGCGGCATGCAATGACAATTGAGAATCAATTATAGCTGTATTTCCATTTCCTAAAAAGAAAAGGAACGATTCTTAGAAAGGGGGTGGGGTTAGGGGCGGGGGGAGGGGGGGGAAAGGGTGGAAGGGAAAGATGTACCAGATTATCATGCTACAAACCGATGGCCAAGGAATCCTCGCGTCGCTGTGCCATCGGCTCGCACTTGCTGTTGATACTGGGCGGCGACGATAGCGATGCGCCACCCTGGCTGCTTTGGCTGTTATTACTGCTACTGCTGTTGTTATCGTCTCCTGCGTTGTCAGCTAGTCATGCAATCAACCAATCAAATACAAGCTAGTGTCAACGTGAAAAAAAGCGTTTTGCGTTAGGCCGGTATCTGATCGCAATTCTCGATCAGCAATTATTATTTGTCGGCTCAATCTACGTTTTGCGTTTTTTTTTCTTGCGATTTTTTTTCTCGTTCTAATAAATTACGATCAAAGAATAGATATGATTAAGAAATATCGGAATCGCTATAAACAGAATGTCCTGTAAACTATTACAATTATGTTTTATTCATTAATATTTTAATGTTAGTTGACGAAAACGCGCGTTCGAGTCAAGAATTTAAATCCTATCCAGATATGTAAGTATAATTTAAAATAAATTCAAGTTAATTAAATTTTACTTTTCCGTTTTTTTCCGCGTATGCATATATCTTGCAAATTTATAGTTTTTCGTATCAAAAATTCTATATAATGATTAAAAAGAAATAAATAATAAATAAATTTACTATTTACAAATTTAATAATAAAAATCAATACTTCGCCATATGTAGTAAATTTTACAATTTTTAAAATAACTATTTTTTTAAACATAACATTTACACGTAGCATTTTAATGTAAAAAATATATAAAGCTATATAATATAATTAATACAGGATATTCCGTTTTAAACAATCCAACGGAATGTCTCGAAATCTGAACCTGGTAGGCAAAAATGTTTTACAGAAAATTTGTAGAGTTTTAAGAAAGAAAAAAAGCTGGTAACTTTAGATCTTAATTAAAGTTATTTTTTAAGGTCACGTATAGAGATTAATCTTGTTTAGGCTTCAAATCATTCATGTCTTCTATGATAAGAATCACTTGGGGCTACTGGATAAAATCCCAAATTTCTGCAACCCTGATGATCTCGCAGACGCAATCTTCAGTACTTATTGAAACATTCTTTATTAATTGGTCCCAAAATTTATTTATTTGCCTCCGGACAAAAAGGAGGAACCGTCTCTTGTGAGATAAAAAAAAAAAAAATTCGATAACAGTTAAATTAGTTACTCATTACCGAAAGATATAACATAATTAGTTTTTTTTTTTTTACAAACAAAATTTATAACGCGATTACAAGAGTAACTGTAAAACTGTAATCCATAGTGTTACAAGTAACGCGTTACTTCTCAACTCCCTGTTTATATACACATATGTACATGTATGTACATATATATGCGCATGCATATACACATGTATTATTTATGCGTAACTGTTTGAGAAAAATCTTGATAAAGCGTGGAAGCAGAAATGGGTCATTCGGCTTATGCAACCTTACCGATATGTCGATCAGACCGCCGCTTGCGCATTAGCATCTCTCCTTTTCTGGATACATATGCCTACCTTCTATTCTGCGACACGAGCAGAGAGAGACTGCAGTATTTAAGTAATGCTTGTTTCGCGGAACGAGTCCATAAAATTATTCTTCCGCAAGAAAAAATTAAATCAACAAAGAAAGAAATCCGTGAGCAAGGAAATAAATCAAAAATAGCTTGGATGGCGGCTCTCCTCGAGCCGCTAATTAGATATTAAAAGAAAGTAATTAATTAATAATTGCATTTACTCGAACTTATTATAGAGTTAATTAAATAATTATTATAATTTTATATAGAGTAATTTTATATAGAGTAAATTTATTATAGAGTAATTATTAAATATTATTCAAAAATTGATTATTCAAAAACAAATTTTAAGTCACAAAAAGATATACTTAAGACCAAAATAAAATATAAAACGCTCGGCGTATCCGGATTATAATTAAAAGATTCCTAAATTACTTAGGGCTAATTATGTAGGTAGTGTATAGTGGAATCTCAAAATGACAGTAAATAGATATATATATATATATATATATATATATATATATATATATTTACTATCATAAGAGCAGTATTACAATCAATGTAACTGTATCAATATGTTTTCTAAGAAAAAACGTTTTATATAATCTACCAGCTTAAAAAATAATTTACTATTTTATAAAAATTTTAAGTCATACAATTTTTACTATTTTATGCACAAGTTTTAAATCTGTATAAAATGGACTTAAAGCCAAAGTAAAGTATAGAAACTTGGCATACTCGCGACATATTAAGGCACATTGTTGCTTTGTATATATACACCCACAGAAAAGATTTCCGGATCTAATGCTATTACTCTTCAATCTATCATAAAATAGGATCGATATAGCGACAATCATATTTATTATTGAAAAAGGAATATTTTAATCTTAAATGGAAAATTCTTAAATCTAGAATAAAATGCTCTTGGTGCTATCCCGTTAATTTTCTCACAAAGATGAAGATGGAAATTTGTAGCGATCTAACATCAAGTTATTCTAAATGCAAGAATATATAAGCTTAGATTTGTATATGTTACTCTTGTCTCAAGATAGTAGGACAATCTTATTTAATTCGAGAGAGAAGAAAAGGAATTATTGATTTAATTTTAAAATTGTTTTATTTTTATACTGCATAATGTTGTGATACGATTAAATATGTCAAGAATATTTTTTGTCTCGTTATCAGAAATCCTTTCTGACAGTGTATGTATCGCAACTCTGTGTTTCGTCCTTTCGTCTCAATACTGTCTTTAAAATTATATTTTAACATTGTCTCTCCTAGCGTATTGTCAAAGAAATTGTTTAACGACGAAAGCAAGCGTCTTAGAAGATCGATAACAGCTTGTGTCAAGCTGTGTGATCGCTTTGACAGCTTTGCCAGTTAACAAAATTATCGTGTTCCCTTAAACAAGTCTTATTAAAGTTACCTATATTTTTCAAAACTGTTTCTCTTTATTCAGAGCCCGAGTGCGAGTGCGATGGGATTAGTGCCTCGTCGCTTTGATATATCGAGATCGATCCGCAGACCAATATATACCAATGTACAGGGTGTACTATTTTATAATTCGCGTTCGCGAATTACGTTGCATCATTTCTGAATAAAAAATAAGTCAAAAAGACTTGAACCATTTTTTTTCTGCGATGCTTAATAAAAAAAGAAATTATTCTATGCGCAGCTTACGAACGTATGCCTGCCTAAAAAAACGGCGCTGAATGGGTTATCTTTATTCAGTAATTTCTCTTTTCTTAAGAGTATCATAGAAAAAAATAGTTCCGAGTTTTCCGATTTATTTCTCATTCGGATATAACGCTATGTAATTCGTAAGCGTGAATTATGATAGATCTTGTGTGTATATGTAATATATGTATGTGTGTATACGTGCGTTGTGCGTGCGTGCGCGTGTATCTGTAGGGGAAGATATGATAATATAAACCACGTTTTTTTGTAGATAAAATTAATTTAATTTTAAATGCATTTATATCATTCCTTCTCTCCCTCTTAGAACCGTATTATAGTTCTCCCTTATATATTATACTACTATATACTAGTATACATATATAGTTCTTTTTATTTGTATTTTCGTTCATTTTGCAAAAAGAAACGTTATTATTAAATTATTGTGTTATATACGTAAGCAAAATATGAGAAGTATCGTAGTATGACATCTGAATAATTTATTGTCAGTGACACAGAGTCGTTTGGAAAGCGAAAGATTCGATTTCAATTCTTGATTCAACCGCGATTTGCGATTTCTATATTTCTCTAGCTTACGCGTCTTTAGAAATATACGGGGTTTATTAAAATAAATCTCGGATTGGAGATTATTTTAATTACTTGGTATCAAGCAAGAAAAATTTGTGTTCTGTGCACACCTATTATTTAGTTTCAAGAAAAAAAAAAAAAAAAAAAAAATTAATTTTTCTACGAAACTTACGCATTACCATCCGCGTTTCGCTGTTATTTGCCCGGGGAATTTACATTGTAAAAACATCAGGTTCACACCCACTGCAAATAACCATATAGTAATGTATATTAGTATATGTATATATATTATAGTATAATGATTATGGGGTTACTATAGTTACCGATAAATTTACTACCCTGTTTTATATTGTCCACGATTTTCTCTATATATTTTTTCGCGATATAAAAATTATTTATCTCAATCAAGTGATGTACAAACGCTATCATACATAATATTTATATATTCGTTAATACAAATTTTTTTGTAAATTTTGTACGAGAACAAAAGTGTTAAGAAAAATATTTATAATGACTTATTAGTCTAAATATACACACTAAAAACACACGACTTATGCGTAAAGTTGGTAATAAGTAATTATTAATTAATTAAATAATTAGTAATTGAGTATAGATTTTCATATTGTTATTTATATAACATTTTATTTAAGCTATTTAAAGTTAAGATTTGCCAACCATTATTTGGAAACATTAAAATAATCATAGATTTGTGAAACGCAAATGCGTATCTTAATGCGACCCAAGTATTCTAAGTTTGTATACTTTGGTTTTAAGTCTGTTTCAAACATAGATAGATTATATAGATCGTATAAAATATTTTATACGAATTAAAAGAGTCCTAAATTGCTTAGGGTTAATTATAAATTGATGCTTCATAAGTGATTATTTTTGCGGTAATGCAGTATATGTAAGTAATGTCACCACACGTACATGGATTTGCGCGATAGCATTTAGATAAATGCACTAACATAAGTCAAGATTGAGAAATCCACACGTAAGGTTTAATTGAATAATCTAGGATAAAGATGTAGATATATGGATCCTCTCCCAAAGAGCTATCTATAATTTCAAGCAAAGTTAAGAATA
This sequence comes from Polyergus mexicanus, assembly GCF_030449975.1. NCBI lineage: Eukaryota > Metazoa > Arthropoda > Insecta > Hymenoptera > Formicidae > Polyergus > Polyergus mexicanus. The sequence continues at coordinate 9,094,399 of NW_027223330.1, read as the reverse complement.
TCATTGCTTGTTGCAATAGGGGACGAAATGTTTTATAAATCATAAAGGTGTAAAAATAATTAGAATAAAACTGTTGACTAAAAACGTTGCGTTTAAAAAATTTTTTATCTGGTATGTGAGTGTTATACTGTTTTTTTAAAAAATATCAATTAAAAAAATTATTCCTTTAAAGAAAATAATTTGACTCGTTATAAGGCTAATCATTTTTATACTTGTGAATATTAATTTATAGAAGATGATATAATTCCGAGATTTTATTAAAAAGTTCTCAAAATTTATGTACAAAAGATTAATAGCTTATTAGAAAAATTAATAATCCTCATTATTCCCTTCCCATTTATGCAAGGATTGTAACGCGTTTTTAACGATCAGAAACACTGGAAATCATTCTCTGTCAGCGTCTTCATCGTATCCTGCGATATAGCCTGGATGATATTTTCTATCGAATCTTTTCCCCTTAAATTGCATTTTCATTTTTAGAAACATCAAAGTATCGAGATTAGGTGAAAATGACTTACAGAAGTGATTTCAATCGTTAAAATCGCCTCATTGCATAAATGGGGGCTACTTCATGAGTGATAAAGATCATTAATTCTTTTGGTAAGATATTAATTTTTTATATACATTATTTCTCGGAAACTTTTGCATAACATCTCGTATAAGATATCATAAAAATAAGATTAGCTGTCGCGTTAATAATGAAGTAAATTAATAGCTATCGCGGTTTAATTAAAAGCAAATGTAAACATACAGTGATTCAAAATCATCTCGATATAATACGGTTGCAAAATTCAAGGATCAATTTGATTAATGTCAATTACGATGATTCGCCAAATAATATAATATCTAACTACATCGGCTACGTGATGCGGTTTTGCAATCACGCAGTATATTAAGAGAGGGCATAGGAGGATCCTTATTCCAGGCTGTGGGATTAATTTCAGATTGATCCACAGCAAGATCAATGTATAGAAGAAGAAGGAAAAAAAAACAAAAAAAAAGAGAGACAGAAAGTTATATCCGAAATCGATGAAACGAGAGGAGAAACGGTAAATCCGTATAATTTCGCAAAAGCAGCAACAGAAAAAGTGTAAAAATCCAAGTTCAAAAATAGGCGGGCAGCCTCTTGCAAAATCGGCCTCCCCCATTCGTTTGTGATTATTATCTTTCTCTTAATATTATCTTATAATCTTAATATCTTATAAAAATATTCCAGAGTTTTGGATATTCAATTAAGTATCAGACAAATGGCATGCATCGTGGACGATTTTTCAGATATATTGGTAATGAAATCGGTACGCGACGAGAAACTTACGAAAATAATTTCCTAAATGTTTCTTTACTAAAAATTTTTCAATATTATGAGAAATTGTCTTCCGATGTGAGCTGTTTTGATTATGAAGTTTGGTGGAATCGAGTTAACTTGCCGCAACATAATTCCTACCAAAACTTAAATAATCATGCCGGGGTCGCATTATGTTTTCAAATCTTAAAAAGAGTCCGATAAATATAAAAAAAAAAAATATATATATATATTTTTTTTTTAAGTCGAGTTTTATATTGACAAACTTATATTATTATAATCTGTATAAACTGTTATGTATATATCTTGCACAGCGTCTTTATCTCTAATATAACAATAACAATGTTGCAAATCATTGTATATCTCACATACGGTGGAGATGAAATTAATTTTATTATTAAATTAGTAATTTTATTATTCAATTAAATTTTGCAATAAATAATATTAATTTCATGTTTCATGTTTAAACGATATATGTTGATTCCGCTCTTTGCAGAGTTGCGTTAATCGCAAAATATTATCACGATTAGTTTTCGATTTGTTGTAATAAATGCATTCAAATTATATCAATTAAATATTGTATGAAAAATCAAATAACATATAACTTTGGATTTATTATCGGTTGAATAATTTGCCCGTAACAATCAATCCATATATTAACTTAGACAAAGTAAATCGTATCAATTGTTTGTGTTTACGAAAGATTATGAGATTTAAGAAATTTAATATAATTTAATTTAATTTAATTTAAGGAAAAAATAAACATATTAAAGCACACTGAATAAAACTGCAAATTTTTGCAAAACAGCTTATGAGTTTCAGTTTTTCTTTGACGTTTAGTGATATGTATGTTTAAATATACCATCTCTTATTTAAATATTAAAAGATTAAAAACGCGAATGGGAGAAGCCAGTGCCGATTGCGGCACGTTCACAAAGTAATGAAAAATAGATGTATTGTATGTATGCACGTATGCGTGTATGTATGTTGGTATAAACAGGGTGTTAAAAAAAAAAAAAAAAAAAAAAACATTCAATATTTATAGGTAGGACACATCGTACTGAGTAAAAAACCTTAATGAACATAGGTCGAAGGCTCAATCGTTTCTGTGATATAAACATTTTTGTTAGCATCATGATGGATTTACTAGCTTTTACGTGTCGCATTGCGATGTGAGAAAAAGATAATCTGTCTAAATCTTTATTTACAGAAGGTGTTCCACACATGTCCTCCTTCCATTTCCATATACACGTTTCATATCTTCCATGGCGAAGATCCGCAATCGCCGGTTGATAACAACCGATTAATTGCCGGTGAAAATTTTCCGTTATGAAGTATCTATGGAAATTGAATGAGAACATACAAAACGCGGTTTATAAACACTGAGCTAAACAGAAGCCAATAAGTCAATCATGATGCTAACATACAAAAAAGGTTTATATCTCAGAAAAAATGTTTATATCTCGGTTGAGCTTTCGACCTGTATTTATTAAGTTTTTTTTTATTCAATACGGTGTATCCTATCTACCATATAAATATTGAATGTTTTTTTTTTAATGTTGTTTATGTGTGTGCGTGTATATATATATATATATATACATAGGGTGTAACAGAGTGCCCGTATCAGCAGTTTTTTTGAGGAAACGCATTTTCGTGAAAAATGTTTCCTGCAAAAGTTGTAGAGCTCTAAGTGGCGCATTATATAATAACATTAGTATGACCTTGAATAGCATCGTCAAGGTTATATAAAAATCACTTTGAATTTTTTAAACGGAACCCCCTATTTTTCATTACATATTCTTGTAGCTTACCTCGAGAGCTTTTCAAAACACTGTAATAAAGTATCTTTTCGTTAAGTACTTTTTGAATTATTTTATATTTTAATCTGACATATTTTGATATGAAAAATAAAATATTTCGTAAAATATTCAGTTTTCGATAATCTTGCCGTAATACTTTTATGTACAGAATAATGAGACAAATCAATTAGTGCCAAAAAAAAAAAAAAAAAAAAAATTTGTTTAAAAAAAATACATTGTAAATAATTTTCTTAAAAACAATTATTTTTTTATGCTAATTGATTTGTCTCATTACTCTGTACATAAAAGTATTACGGTGAGATTATATAAAAACTAAATATTTTACGAGATATTTAATTTTTTATATCAAATAATATGTCAGATTCAAATATAAAATAACTCAAAAAGTACTTAATAAAAAGATACTTTATCATAGTGTTTTGGAAAGCTCTCGAGGTAAGCTACGAGAATATGAGAAATAGGGGATTCCATTAAAAAAATTCTAAATGATTTTTATATGATCTTGACGGTGCTATTCAAGCTCTACAATTTTTGCATGAAACATTTTTCACGAAAAACTGCTGATACGGACGCTCCGTTACACCTTGTATATATAAACACACACACACGCGCGCACACGCACACACATACACATACACACGCACGCTAGTTACATATGTAATATATAGAAAAAGAGACGTTGAAACGTCGAAACATTTCTGGGTCTCGAGAATTGACTTTACCTTCAGGTTCTTTGGCAATGACCGTGCTGCTCCGGTCGACGCCGCCCTTCTTATCCTCTGTACAACATACACACATACATGACGTATACGAATATGTAATAGTTCATTATTATATATACATATATAACGGCTAATATAATAATACGAGATATCGATAAAGCTAGGCATGACGAGAAGCTGTGCTTATCATTGTCGTTTTACCGACATGTATGTTAATATCGCGCTTTTTTATCAATAAAATTGCAGAAAAGTAAAGTTTTTTTGGGATCAAATATCTATTTATAAAGCCTGTATAAATTTTATTTGTGGATGTTATAAATCATATAAAATTTTCATAATAAGCTTCATATAATTTTTATTTCTAATTAATATATTTTTAATTAAAAAAAAAAAGATATATATATATATACATATTTATATATATAATATTAAAAATTTGAATTTTTTTTTGGGCGGTGTTCCGTTCGTCTACATTCCCGATTGCAACGGCTTCATCCGTCCATAATATTGTATTTTGCCAACAGCTTCGTTTGCCGACATTTCTGATTGTCTACAAAAGGATTATTTTACAAGCATTATCGCGCACATTTAATAATTAAAGATACGAACATACTTTTGCGCGCATGACCTTATTACGCACAAATATATCACACACGTAACTTTATTACACATATGCAGATTGCGTACATGATATTATTCGTATTTTTATAATTATTAGACGTATTCAATAATGCTCAATCGACCTTGTATGCAATCGGGAATATCGGCAAATGAAACTGTCGGCAAAATGTTGCGGGCAAATCGATGGAAAGCCGTTGGCAATCAGGAATGTAGGCAAAATGAGGAGCCTCCTCCAATATAATTTAAAATGTTATTATATTGTTATTTATATAATCTGTAAATATTAATCCTTCTTCTTCAATAACAAAGTTAGAAGAACAATGTTTCCCCATTGTCAATAGAGATGCCGAGTGAGGTTTCCAAAAATATTTCTATTCAAGTTTACTCTCTCTAATGATGCTTTGTGTCTTCATACAGGATTTTCATCATGACGAGAATATTTTTAATGCAAAACTAATAAGAATCAAGCGCGTAAGTTAGGCGCAACTAAGTTATCTACAAATTTTTTTCTTATCGTTTGGCCTATAAACTCGATTCCCATGGCTCGCAATCATATTAATAATAGTTTCGAATGGTCGAATAAGAAAGAACGAAATATTAACATTGACGATAACACGGATCACTCCACATTTTTTAAATATATCAAATGCCCCATATGTTCCATACCAACACATTATCATATGTTTCGTTGTTTATTTTTCGGAATAATTAAAATATAATAATGTTTTATATCAATGTTTTATATCAATGTTTTATATCAATGTTTTATATCGTGCAAAGATTCCGTGCTACATCATATATAAGTCAAACGGATAGATAAAAAAAACGCGTATTAATTAATGAATGTAATCACATTAATAGAAACACTTGGCAATATTCTTTAATCACGGACCGCAGATTTAATCACGAATTTAATAGGAATAATGAAATTTTGAACGAAGAGATTATTTTAAGTAAGAGATAGACGTAATATCGGAAATGTTGTTTATTAAGTGACAAAGAAATAATCTCAATCAACAAAATGACGAAATATTTACATTATACGCAACAACAGTAGAAAATTGTCGAATCCAGTAAAAATTAAATTAAGAGAAAATTTCACCCTTCTTTTTTTTTTTTCTTCCCACTACATGCGTTTGTAATCACTTGGTGAGTATTTTCTATACCTGTAGATATTTTTCTATTTAAGATTTTATAATAATTTTTCCCAGTTTTCACGATTTTTAATGTTGCGATTATATTTCGGAATAACCCCCGTCATCTTTTAACAATTGAATAATTTAACCGATAGAAGACTGAATGTGAAAATGGTTCAAAGAAAGGATCGAAGTATTCGATGTAATTGAAGAACATTTCTAGATAATTGTATCGTGCCTACTTACTGTGCTTGGTTCTTATCGCCTATCACTGTCTATCTGAATTTTTTGATATATTTGAAATATATAAGAGCCTTTTCGTGTTGCGTTATTTAAAAGAGAAAAATATGCAGAAGAATTTTTCGCGGTTACTTCGTGTATATATATACTGTCAAAATATGATTTCCCCCCCTTTCCATCCTCTCACTATATCGTAATCTCATCATTAGATTTAAATCTTCGTGAAAAGCCGTACGATGACAAGTAAGCGTGCAATAGTTTGGAAGATTGCGAGAAGCGCATCAACACACAAGACAAAAAAAAAAATTGGCAAGAAAAAACAAGCATAGTCCGATCTCCAATTGATTATTGTAATTATTGCGTAAGTGAATAATTTTTCAGTCGGCGGATTATGTGATCAAAGTGAGTGGATATAAAAGTGAAGGGAGAGAGAAAAAAAAAAGAGGAAGAAAGAAGGAAAGAGAGAGGGTAGAGGAAAGGGAGGAAGGCAGGGTAAAAAGGAGAAAGAGAGAAAGGGGAAAAAGAGAAAGAGGGAGAGAGAGAGAAACTCAGAACAGGGTAATATTAGAGAAGTGTCAAAAGGCAAAAAAAAAAAGAAACCAAAGGAAAAGAAACAAAAGTACAATAAGCCGATGTTCAAAAATCCATAACATCGGGTTAAGTATCAAGAATCAAGATCAGTCTGTGACGACAACGGAAAGTGACGTAGGTAATATGTGTGCGTATGATTTGTTGTGATTTTGAATCTACTGTAATGTGACGTGTCTAAAGGCATGTTTGTGCGACGATATCGGCAAGTTCAGAAAGCTCGAAGAAAGTGGAAAATATCGTTTCAGAATACGATCGCCCATGCGATCGTATCTCTCAAATGATATACATACATAGAAGAATCACGCAGAGAAAAGTACATAGAACATCGAACGTGAATTCGAGCCTCTATTATTTATCTTATTATACAATGCGATACCGGAAACTTTTTGAAATCAATTTCGCTCTGATCTGTAGAATCAGTTTTCCTGCGAAACTATACGATATTAATGGTGGTTCGATTTTCAATTAAAATTTTAATTAAATTCTTTAAATTGCTCGGAATAATATAGAAGATAATCTTCGGAGCTTTAAGTGAGACAATTGCACAATGTGAATTATATAGTAAAATAAATTATTAATATTATTAATCATAGAAAAATCTCCTGTTATCGTTTTTCATTTACCTTATTTTTATATATCCATAATATCCATTATTCTATTTGATTGTATAAAAAGAAGTTGTCTTACTCGATAGTACTTCTTTCTGTAAACCGTAATAGCATTAGCGATTTATTAAAATGACAATTTTTGTTATTGTTACTACCACGTGAATTTCTGAAAGTATCTTTTGCCGCCGATTTAAAAAATTCAGAACTATTCAAAATCTATATACACTTTTCCTCCCTGAGCGACTACTCTTTTTTTCATTTACAATCAAGACATTTAAACAATAAAAAGCAATTAATTTATCAATCTCTTAGCTGTTCATTTATTACATTTTGTCCCATCGCTCTGGTTCACACAATAAAACTGGGAGAAAAATCAGACTCAATCAATTAAAGAGTCCTACGTAGCTCGAAAATACGTAGCGGCAAAAAAAGAAAAGAAATATAAAATATTCAATACTCAGGAAATCGTGTGCATGCGTAAAGGGATATATGTAAATATTTATATGAGATGGGATCTAAACGTGCAAGATGTAATGATCGTGATATAGCAAAGAAACTCACAATTTTTGCGATCATATTTTTTTTTTTCGACGCTTGCAATTCAAAATTGAAATCATAAAGTTCGCTAAAAATGTTGGAAATTGCAAAGTGAAATATTGACAGAATATATATACAGGGTGTCCCATTTTAAAGGACCCACTCGAATATCTCAGAAACACTGCGTTAAATCGAAAAATGTTTCAAACAAAAGTATATCGAACTTGAGGGTTTATAGTTCGATGAATGAAGATGTGATTATAAGCTACGAAAAAACGTAAGGGCAAAAAAGTCAAGCTTCTTCTCGTGCTAATTATAATTTTGAGAAGCAAAAAATGAATATAAGCTGAAACGGAAAATGCAAATGGAAGCAGCGTGAGCCGAAGCGATCGCGATCATTAGTTGAAAAATCGACATAAAATAGAGAATGAATATAAATGTTGAAGAAAATATAGAAACATCGTGATTAATATTAGACAATTATATATGACAATATATACGTAGTATGTGTATTATAATCGTGCGCGCGCACACATACACAACACTTAATTTATGAGAGATTACAAACTTTTCAGCTTGTCTACAGCCTGAACAAATTCTCTATATCTAAATAATTTTAACTTCCACATTAGGTTTACAACAATGATAAAACTAATTTTTAATCATTCATTGCTTACAATTCTTGTATGACGCTGAAATATTATTACTATTTATATTATATTAATCTCGAAAGGCTACTTTCTCTCGCGCAAATGGGTTTTTCTATAAATATAATAATTCATAAAATGTTTTATTAAAAAATTTAGATAAGGCTTAATTCAAACGCGAAAATAACGTTGCAGCGAATTATTCGAAATGGATAGTCGATGGATGGAATTTAGCCATTCAAGATTAACTTATCGCGCAGCTATTTCTACTTGAACTATTCTATATGAATCTATATTTTTCAATATATTATATAAATAATAAGACAAAATATACAAACAGAGAAAATTGCGTTCAAATTTGCAAAACTACATCTACTAAATTGTGTGTTCACGATCGTCAATTATCCTTTTATATTAGATGGTATCGCGAGAAAGCGCTTTCTAATTACAATCGACCTTATTCATCTTACTTAATGATTAATGATCCGTACAATAATCGCTAAAAAAAGGATGCATTACGTTAACGAGAAAACTATGATAATGGTTGCAGATAGTGGTAGATTTTTATATCGGCACATTTATATATACCTACAGATTTGATACATATTACACATCGCCAATGAATTACTCTCGAAGAGAAAATGTAAGCGGAAATGAATTACTGGCATAACAGAAGCTCCAGATCGATGCGAAAGCTCGATGGTAACCGAGTGGAAAGTAACCGTAGATACGAAATCAATGAACTTTACATTCAATTTATGAATACGAAAAAATATGATCTACCATAAAACCAGAGCGACTTCTTTTTCCTTTTACAAAGTAACATATTTATATGTATATACCCAACACCCTGTGAAATGTGTAATGAATAAATAAACAATAAACGTGGACGATAATTTTTATAATATAAATTAATAGGTAAGTTAATTATTATAATATCAATGTTTCCTATGTAACTTTTTTGAAATGTGTATAATAAAATTTTAATCATGATATACACACATATAAATTGAAGATTTTATATATATATACATATACAGGGTGTAACAGAGCGCCCGTATCAGCAGTTTTTTGAGGAAACAACGCATTTTCGTGAAAAATGTTTCATGCAAAAGTTGTAGAGCTCCAAGTGGCGCATTATATAATAACATTAGTATGACCTTGAATAGCATCGTCAAGGTTATATAAAAATCACTTTGAATTTTTTAAATGGAACCCCCTATTTTTCATTACATATTCTTGCAGCTTATCTTGAGAGCTTTCCAAAACACTATAATAAAGTATCTTTTCATTAAGTACTTTTTGAATTATTTTATATTTTAAAATCTGACATATTTTGATATAAAAAATAAAAAATTTCGTAAAATATTCAGTTTTCGATAATCTTACCGTAATACTTTTATGTACAGAATAATGAGACAAATCAATTAGTGGGAAAAGAAAAAGTTTAAAAAATACATTGTAAATAATTTTCTTAAAAACAATTATTTGCTATGCTAATTGATTTGTCTCATTACTCTGTACATAAAAGTATGATTATCGAAAATTAAATATTTTACGAGATATTTAATTTTTTACATCAAAATATGTCAGATTAAAATATAAAATAACTTAAAAAGTATTTAATGAGAAAAAAATACTTTATTATATAGTGTTTTGGAAAGCTATCGAGATAAGCTACAAGAATATGTAATGAAAAATATGAGGTTCCGTTTAAAAAATTTAAAGTGATTTTTATATGACCTTGGCGGTGCTATTCAAGATCATACTAATATTATTATATACTTGGAGCTCTACAATTTTTGCATGAAACATTTTTCACGAAAATGCATTGTTTCCTCAAAAAAAAAAAACGGCTGATACGGGCGCTCTGTTACACCCTGTATATACTTTTTAATAAACAATGAGCGATTTTGACCTCCTTAAGATCAACCGGAAATCATTTGGGGAAGGCTATGTAAAGATATCTACTTAAATTGTTTTATTAATTATTAATTATTATTATTATTATAAAATTATTGTTTGTTTCTCGAATAACTAGCAGTATTTTGCTAATCCTATACTCGTCACGAATACTTTTACGTTCGAAGATAGCTCTCGATCAAACAATCAGAAAATAAAAATCAAACAAAAATTAAAAAAACTCTTTTATGTTTATAATATATGGTATATCGTCGTTACGAATGTCTTTACACTTGAAAATAAAATATTTTTTTATAAAGACAAAAAGCTGATGTAAAAATGTAAATAAGATAAAATATTATTTCCCCATTTTTATCATAGTTCTTACAAGTTAATAAGCTTAAAATTATTAAATGATAATAGTAATATTAAAAATCGATGCATATTAAAAATATATTATCAATTATAGTTGTTAAAAATCAATTATATATATAACTGAAGTTGTATATATATATTATAATAAATTATGTATTAAATGTCTTATTCTTCATTTATACGCATAGGTATCTTCGCTGAACTTTGAAGAACATACAATCAGGTATTTTTTTTTTTTCTTCAAAAAATGCGAATGAATAAAAGAGAAATAAAATGCAAAAAAAAAAAAAAGAGATCAATCTTGGCTGTAAATGTATAGCGAACTTTATCTATAATGATACTATATATAAGAGTAAGTCAAAAAGTGTAAAGGGATTTTTTTGTTTCCCTGAACAGATAACTGACTCCTCTCTATGATTTATCATAATTTCAAAATGTCTTTATGTGTTCAGAATGGTTTGTTGTTTAGCTCTCTTCGATTGTGATTTTATATCAATTTACAATGAGCGCTCTTTATTGTTTAATTGTAAAGAGGAAATGCGAGTAGTAATATGTTTTTTTAGGAGTTGTCCAAGTCGCAACAAAATCTTTGAGGGAATAGAATGTTTTAAAAATAATCATATTTTTATCTACCCGAATACTCTTTATTTCAGACAGAATCTTGAATATTTTAATGATTTATCCACTTATAGATTTCGCTGTTACTTTAGACAACTCACACCACACTCTACCGTTGCATTTTGCAAATAATATCTGCAGGTTTCACTCTCTCTCTCTCTCTCTCTGAACGAAGAAAACGTACTGTTCAAATTTCTTCTTTGATACAGTTAAACAACGGAAAACACACGTTTTAAATTAACATGAAATTACAATAAAAGAGAGCTGAATAATAAACAACCGCTTTATACAGAAATATTTTAAAAAGTAAAACGACCAAAAGTATATCTCAGAAATATATCACAAATTAAAATATACTTGATATTATTCTTATAAGATATTAAAACATCGATTTGAAGAAGCATTCAACACAAATGTGACGTAAAAATTTCGTAACAAAATAAAATGTCTTCTGTAATGCTTAATTTCATGTAATCGATGTAAATGTTTATTTTATGATTTTAAATCATTTCTTGTTTCAAATAAGAATAAATTTCGATTGTTTTTCCTGCAGCTGATAAATTTTTTTCGTATATGTATACGTGATTGGAGAACAGACGATGAAGCGCAGAGTGGAAATAGCAGGATCGGGGAATAAGCAACTTAATTACTCTAAATATTAACCAACGATCAACGTGAGAACAAAAAGAATCTTTAATCTTAATCATGTCTTTAATGAAGAATTAATATGTGCGCGTGTTTCTTCCATTTATATGCACTAAAAATGAAATCATTTCTCAAAGTTGCTGCTTTATAAAGATGGTATCTATTCGTTACAACGAATAAAAAAAAAAAAACCCCAAAAATGATCGATTCAATTAAATCGAGTATTCTTCGTGCAGACACGTAAAGAGCTTGATGCAATATAATTTTTTACGTTTAAATGAAATTACGTTGCTGCTTAATTCGATTCGTTAATATGAGTATTCAGTGTCTTAATTTTTTTTTTTTTTATTTTAAATAGTTTTAATAACTTTTCTTTTTAGCAAATTAATTATTTTAATATTATCTCATAAAATTGAGCTAAATTAAAAATTCATCATTCATCAAATACAATATAAACAATAACATCCAAAAGTGACAAAACGCAGCTTGATCTTTGCTCAGCTATGTGCTCAATTTAATAAGGCTCAGCTATGACATAAGTAGAGAGAAACTAGATTCTACCTAAATAAATATATATTTTCAGATTTTAAAACGTTCATACATTAATCATGGATTACTATGCAGATATCAAGCTGCTTTGTCTGTTTGTACTCGAATTTCTTATTAAATTCTCTTAACAAATTTGCGATAAAGAGGCCACGTACGTTGGTATACGTCGTGTATAATTGTTGGGGAATTAAAAACTTGTTATTATTTCGCTTCGCGTAGTCGCGACGTCGACAACATCGATGTAATCGCTGTCATAATTTAATTCGAGTTTTCGAACACGCATAAAGCTGACGTGCTTTAACACTAGATGCCAATCGGCTCTAAACAAGTGTTCGTTACGGCAACCGAAATTGAGAAACGTCAACGATATTATGTATGGGAAATAATTCACCTACTTCCCCCTCCCTCCCTCCCCCCCGTATAAATGTTTCCAAATATTTTCGCGTGAGAAAGTTTTATATATTTATTCGATACGAAAGTCGGCTCATCCGATTCTAATTACACTTGAAACTTGTAAACGAACATAATCTTCAAAATCGATTTATCCTCTTGTCTTCCGCACTGCCAAATTGTAATTGGTCCGTTAATAAAGTACAGCTGGATAATTGTCGCTAAGAAAACTTGGCGCAACTTTTGATCAGGAAAACAAAGATACAGAGAGAGAGAGAGAGCGAGAGAGAGAGAGAAAGAAAGGGAAAAAGAGAGAGAAAGAGAGAGAGAGAGAGAGAAAGAGATAGACAGACGCGGAGCATAAAAAAGAGCCGGGACTTTCCTACCTTTAATGTCATCGTCTTCGATCGTTGTGCTGCTATCAGTGGATTCCTTCACTTGAGAGCCATCGCCCTTCTTCGTGATGATGCTTCGACCTGGAGTGCGTAGAGCGTTTCAGTAAGTCGGCATCGGAAAAATAAAAATGGAAGAAAGATGTTGATATACGTATATATATATATACATTCAAAAATAATTTTTTTTCTCTCTCTTTGATACATACTTTACCTACTACCTCTCTAACATCATTGTTCTATTACATGCACTACGCGCGCGTGCGCGTTAGGTATATGTATCTATGTGTGCGTGTATAGAACAATGATATGTATGAGGTAGGAATCGAAGAGAGAGAGAGAAAAAAAAAAGACAAAAGCGAGAACAGAAAGAAAAAAAAAAGAGCACAACATTGTAAAATATTGGGATTGATTTTGAAGAATACGGGCCAAAACACGGACGAAAGAAAGGGGTTGGATCCACTACTACCGGTGAATTCATTCTTGGATATTCATTTAAATCCGTGTTTGGAATGCGTTTCCAATGAAACGATCCATAAATCGATTTCTCGATTTAGAAAAAGCTATCCGTATATTATCGCTGACATTTAATATTTAAACATGGAGAAGATATTGCAAGCGACATTCCATCTTAATGTGACAAAAAGCAAAAGTTCAAAAAAGTAAAGAAGCAAATTTGTCTCAGATATCGCACAAATATCAATTTATAACTATACTATAACTCTAAAAGAAAGGAAAATAGTGAAAGAAAGAAACAGAAAGAGATTTCTTTTTACAAGAGACGGAAAGGGGAAGAGAGAGAGAGAGAGGAGGAGGAGGAAGAGAGGAGGGGGACAGGGGAGACAAAATTCTTTTTTCTAGAAATTTTATCTTTATAATATTTCAAAGTAGCATTTCTCAGGAATCGAAAGAGATCGCCATAACATTCGAAGCGTTAATTATATAGAAATGTGCCCTCTATAATATATGTCAAAAGGAAAATGATCCGTGCTGTGTGTAAGTTTTTGACAACTTTTATCAAAGCGTAATCAGCAAATGGAATGCTTCTTTTATAATATTACGATTTATTGTAGTAATCTTTTGTGCTCTCAACGTGCGGTAATTAAAATGGATGTATATTTTGCATATACATATATAAATAATAAGTTCCTAAGCAAACACATACGTACAAAATGAATGTAAATAATTTTATAAATAAAACGCAATAATGATCGAGCGACTTCAAAATCATTAAAAATTGAAACATAAACACACGCTGCATCGGATGAAATGTGATGGAAATGATCATTCCAAAGAGAGAGAGAGAGAGAGAGAGAGAGAGAGAAACGAATTGTAGAGAAAGAAAAGCGTTGAAACGAATGCAATCATGCTGTACTTCGTAACAAATTGTGTTTATTTCGAGATTTTTACAACTTCTATTGAGATGCAATTGTATTTTGTAGGTATATATTATTAGTCTCTCTAATCCATCACCAAAAAAATATTCTTCGTTAATCTAATGAGAGAAATTACGATATCTTTAGAATTCTAAGAAGATGTGTATTAGATAAGTAGATATTACTAATATTTCGAAAAAGCAATTATATATTTCTTATACTAAAATCAGAACTCTTTGAACATATTAGATATAGATAAGTAGGAAGAAACATAAACGGATGCCGGCAACATGCCGGATACATGCAACAAAATAAATTGCTTAAATATTATTTATATCGACTTGTTATTAAAAAATACATATTTTTTAGATATGAAGAATATATATATATAAATTAATATAGAATATTTTGTTCCAGTTATGTTTGTAATAAAAACCATATTTGCAGAAAGAGGAAACAAAGCAAACACACAAAAGAATATAAAATTAAAGTTGATCATAAAAATAAAACATAAATTTTCATTGAAAAATAAAGATAAATAAAATACGAACAGAAAAAGCAATAGAGAGAAAGAGAAAAGAGAGCAACATATATACGTAATTAATGCAGAATTACCCTGATGAAAAAATATTCTCTTGAAATTATAATAAATTTATTAAAAATGCAAATAAAAATAATTAAGTAATAATTTATTTTACTTCAATATGAATCAGAATTTTCACAATAATATTGTATGTACATATACAGGTGAGTCATAAATATGTTTTGAAACTTCGTAAGCGTGTTCCTGGATAAAAAGTATAAACAAATATTTATATATGATCATTAGGCCGAAAATGCTTCGTTATTGAAATAATTGGCACAATAGATTTTATAATAACTGAGTTTTTTAGATTTGATCAAGCTACGCGGTAACGTCACGACGCTAAGTATACATTTCTTTTTACCTCTGCGAGGCTTTTTGCGATTCTTTCTTTCCACGATATTGTGTCTCTAGAGTGTTTTGATTTTGGGATGATGTTTGTTTAGCAGCACATACTACTATGATCTATTGAAAGAAAGGGTTTTAATGTAAGCTATACTTGAATACAGTAAGAGGCAACGTATCTACAATCAAGTTAGTATGCTTGAGACAGTTCAACCGAGCAATATTAGTATTGATTGATTAATTTACTCGATAATAGTATAGAAAATATTTTCATTTAAAGAAATGAGTGATATTCATCTCACGTGCGGTGAAATACAATATCTATTTATGTCCATTATTTCGATAACGAAACATTTTCGGCCTAATGTTCATAAGAACATTTGTTCATACTTTTTATCCGCTCACCAAGTTTTAAAACAGACTTATGACTCACCCTGTATAATACAGAGTATATGATAAAAAAGGATTAGAGAGAGATAAATTAAGGGGATAGGACACGTATGGAATTTTGGACGGAGGTTAAAGATGGGAAAAGGAGAGAGAGAGAAAGATAAGGTGATAATAAATGCTTGAAGGAGATTAGGAAAAGACTGAAGAGATGAGAAGTTATCGAGATGAGAGGAGAAAAGAAAAAAGTTGCTTAGAGAGAAAGGAGCGAGTAGCATGAAAAAGAGAAGAAGGAATGTCAAAGTACGAAATTATAGAGAAAAAAGAGGCAGAGAGAGACGAGAGATGAAGAAAGTTCGTAGAACCCAGATATAATAAATACTACGATAATATACGTTTAACATGAATCCGAAATTTTTTATACGAAATAGAATAGTTCTACATATTGCCCAGTGCTTCCAAAAATTAAATAGTAAATATGGGAATAACTTTCAAACATCAGGCAACGTTCAGCAGATCTCGCTTTGTGCAAAAAATTGAAAAAAAAAAACCTATGTGTAGTTGTATAATTATAAATATTATTTCGCACTGAAAAACGCATCAAGTAACGCGGAGTGAATCTCATTTTGCGTAGAAAATAGCATATTCACGTAAAACTTTTTCCTCGTCTGTATATTTACTTTCCAATTTCTAGCATTCTTGAACTTCTTATAAAAAGATCCGTGTGTTTATTTAAAAAAGTCACTTTTTTATCAAACTTAATTTACTTAATCATTGATTAACTTACGGGGCAAAAAATTTGAAATTATGTCATTGATCGTCTTATAAGTTAATCAACGATTAAATTAATCGCAGTTTGATAAAAGTGATCCTAAATGTGTGTTTTTGTGTGTAAGTAGTAATATATTCATATAAACTGTTCAATATATAAAATTTTTTATTGCTTATTTATATATAAATCTTGCTTTTCATGCATCTTCATTTGTTAATAACTTTCTAATGAACAGCGACTAAAATCATCTAGGAAAAAAGTCCATATATAATCAATTATGAATATATTTGAAGGTTTTAGATAAACTTTATAAAATATATAGTATTATAATAGTGTGAAGTGGATATAAAATATAAATTTGACATAATAATACCGTTTAGCTTAATTAATCTTTATCTAGTAACATTGATTTGATAGAGTTAAGTTACATTGTATTAAGTTTTAATTCATTCTCTTATTTTTGAGAACTTATTATATTTTTGAATTTATTATATTTCCACTTTTCTAGATTTTCCTTGATCTCATTCTCTTTCCTTGCCCTTACATTTTTTTTTTATCCAACTGATTCCTTCTCTCTTTTCCCTTAATAATTGAACCATTCTTGTACTGTTTTTTATTTCTATGATACAATTTGCTGTTAAATGCTACACACAAGTTCTTTTCCTATTATTCGCGCCAAAATTTATTTTGAAATTCTTTATTTCTACATCTGATCCTCGTAATAATTTTTTAATTGTATATCTGTTTTTGAGTTTCTATATCTCTTTCAAACCACTTCAATGCCTACTTCTATCTCAGACATTCCATTTCTACGAAAATACATTTTTCTATCTGCTTCTTATTTATTTTTTCCCCTTATTTTTCTCTATTCCCCTAAAATATTCTTTCAGTATATTATTACTTAAATTCTCTGTAATTTTTTCCTCAAATTTAATTGCTCATTTACCTATTTCTATTCTCAAAAGCTCTCTTTTTATTCCTTTCCTGAAAATGTATCTTGGTATGTTCCGATCTAAATTTAGCGACTATCTCATAAATTTATTCCGGCACCTTTCCACTGGCTCGTATCCTTTCCATCTCCAAATTTCTGTTCCATACATTAAGATACCCTTAACCGAGTAATCAAATATCCATAAATTTTTAAAGTTTCTGACAAATTTTCTTTGCCCTATGTCCCCATACTTTTTTCATAATGCAGCCTTTCAATCTTTATAGACTTTTTAATCGTCTTTTTGATATGTTTATCTGCGTTATCTTGTACGCAACGTAAAATATTTGATTATATATAGACATTCTCCGGGATATTTTTTGGATGTTATTTAGGATCATAATTGACGACATATATCAAGATGCAGATGTTACACTAACGTAAACATTCACTAAAAAGATAGGGCTACGACATTAAAAAAAAATACCTAATAAAAATTAGAATTGTTGAGATGAAACATAAATAGCATTTTTATCCGACATCGCGCTTTTTTGTCGAAATAAAATTTTATTCTAGTCGAAAACTGCCACGAATCGATCGTCCCTCATGATTAATGTCATCGATTGTATCGTGTGTCGTTTCTTGTAATCGAAGACCTGTAGATACGCGGCATATCGTTCATCGCTCGGTTCCTGCTTTATTATCAAGAATTGAGTAAAAACAAAAAAAAAAATTCAGATGTGGAATGGAGTACGTTGAGTTTGCACCTCCGACCCACTATGCGCACTGCGGTCGTCCATTGTCAAAAAAAGAAAAATTGGTCATAGATAATAGATTAATATGGAAAAAAAGAAATATACATATACATATAAATATATATATATATATATATATATATATATATATATATATATATACATATATGTACATATATATATTAGAGAAAGAAAGAGAGGGAGAGAGAGATTTTTATTTGTCGATTACAATTGCTCGTGTTCTCTCAAGAGAAAGCATTGACAGATGCAAATGATGGCTAGTTCAGGAATTTATGGATACATGAATTCGCCGGAAGCCAGTTCAGGTTGTGTACGCGCGTTTTGGGATTTATAAATCTACATGTAATTCGCGCGGTTTATAGGATTCATAAATCCTGTAATTCGCGCGATTCTGCTATTCATATAGATAAAAATACGCACGGTCTAAAATACATAAATTTACACATTGCCAAAGAGATTCGTGGCCGTGAGAAAAATGCAACATATATAAATTTTGATTTAGTCATTTGTGCAATGACCCCGAAAAGCATCATGTAGATTGAACTAGCATAAAACTTGCATCGTTAACTGATCAATAAGTACATGTTAAAACCTTATAACTTTTGTTTTATTCGTATATATATATACATATATATATCAACTATATATTTTATACGTGTGTGGGACAACAATACACCAAATCAATTAAGTGGGAAAACTGGTAAATATAAGAGCCAAGGTGCGTATTGGTGCGCAAATTTATTATTGTTAAATTTTAGTGTAATAAATGTGTATTAAAATTATACATTCTGGAGCGTTTTTTTGGTCCATTTTCAGCATGGATATAAAAATATATAGAGATTACATCGGAATTTTAAAACTTGAATATTTGTTGTTGTAGTGAAATTAAAAATTTTTGCCATACGTATATCCGTCGGTGTTTTTACAACATAATATAAATGTTTACATTACATATTTAAAATATACATTTATTATTAAAATTTAATAATAATAAGTTCGCGCACCAATATCCGCGCCTTAGTTTTTATTTGCTAATTTTCCTATTTAATTGTTAGTACTCTGAATCTATTACCGTTATTACAGCAGATCAATCTCATACGAAATTATAATGCTTTATATATCGTATCTGTTATCGTAGATGCGGTATATCTTGCAAGGATAAATTTATTTTATTATACAAGACGCGCGCAAAACACGCAATTGTTTTTACAGATATTTCCTTAAAAGTCATAATATTTCGCAATGTGTGACGGACATAAGATGAAATTATCTCGCCATCAAAATAATTTTCTTTAACATATATCCATAAGAGAGAGATCGACGTAAGTAGGTATCGCTTCGGAGAGAACATGAGCAACTAGGATGTATAGTTATGTAGTAATTCGGATTATAATGAATGAGCCTGCGAGTTTCCCTCGACGATTGATGATCGTTTGCGAAGAGGATCCGAAATCTACGACTACATACCCAAAAGTATACGCTGTGAGATCTAATTGTGAAATGTGATTGTTGCTAACTATCATGAAACTTTCGTAATAATATATGAGTACCATAATTTTCAAGAACTTCCGGAAATTATATGGAATCAATGTGTAATGATTCACTTTGCGAAAATTGTATGCCAATTCCGTATGTCTGTTTTAAATCACAGTCGATGCAAGCGTATGAAATTTAAATAAAATTTAAATATTTATATGTATACATTTGATAACGCGATTTTTATATTTTTAAAATCTCATATTTAATTTCCAGACTATTAAAATATAATCTTGAATTTTTTTACGCCATCATGGCGTGTTTTTTATTTTATTAACGTGAGTCACTGAAGTCATGATATTATTTTCCAAATATTAAATTTGTCGATACTTTCGAGAGTCGTTAATTTATTTTTTGCGAGACTTTCTCGATCAAGGGGGCATAAAAATCAAGTCGAGATAAACAAACCATCAATCTTCTCGATTTGTATTTCGCTCGGAGTTTGTCGCGAGGCTTTTAAAAAATTTCCATAATAACGATGTACCAATAAGTTTCGAAAATAATAATCTTTTTTCCAAAACAAAAAGTGCATTCAAGACAGGGAATAAATTGGCGTGGCGAGGAAGAAAAGTTGAAAGAACTTCGAGTTTGAGAGTCGACTCAAGGCGATGAAATAAATTTAATTAAAATTCAAGTTCTCGTGCTTTGGTGAGAAAGAGAAGGGAGAAGAGTAGAATGAGAAAGCTTAAAATGTGAGGACAAAGAGTTAATTGTTTCTCAGTTTTGCTTGAACAAAGGATTTGGACAGAATATACAACAAGGCGTGCGAAAAAGAACAGCCGTTATGTAAATAAAAACGATATCATTTCACTCGAGAACAATTTTCCATTTTTATGAGATATAAAATCAAATATCGGGAAAATATCCAATAAAAACGTGATAGAAAGACTTAAAGTATAAAAAAGTTATATAAAATGCGAATTATATCGTAGATCAATAAAGACGAATTCTTATGACAAATATAATTTTTTTTGATATAACGCATGCATTAATAATTGGATTATATAAATCTTCAAAAAAATTTTGCTGGTATCCTCTTTGTTAGAAGATTGAAAGATAAATATAGTGTTGTATAAAAAAAGAACTGAATTTAATAAAATGTCAAAGTTCTCAATCGAGATATTTTATGCATAAACTCCATGATTAAAGTTTAACAAAAATTATAGTATATATTATACATAAACCGGTATTCTCGTAGTCCGTTCTTATATTTAAGATCGTCTTAAGATCCCATTCAACCAATGAAATGGCCGCATAGCAACTTAAAACCGTACTTAAGATGATCTTAAATATAAGAACGGACTAAATATATGAATACCGGACGTACTCTTCTTGTTCTCAATCGTAACAAGATACAGAGACATTTCGAAGATATTCTGTGATGGATAGCTGAATTGATTTCGTTTGTGTCGCGTTTTCAATCCATTTCTTCGACAAGTCAAAAACGGAAATCAATTTTTATCTCGATAAAAAAATAAAAATTTTGTATTTTTTTTTTTCGTAAATGTCGCAACAACAAATCTGTGAATCTATTGTTCAGAAATCGCGTCAAAATTAATTATCCGAAGTATCGAAACCTTGGAAATGCGTGAGCATGTTCTTGCAATATAATTAAAGGTATAAAAAGATATATATATATATGTGTGTGTGTGTGTGTGTGTGTGTGTGTGTGTGTGTGTGTGTGTGTGTATACTTTGACACTGATTATATATTAAGAGATAAAACACACATGTTGTACAGATACATATTACATGTGTAGCATTGAATCTACAAAATGCAAGATACTCAGCTACTTGTCAATCTAAAAAAGGAAAGGGAGTGGAAGATGGGAATCAAGGCATATTCTAAAAATATCATCTTATTGTTAGATGGTAATATCATATATATATATATATATATATATATATATATGTACATATACAATATATATGTGTATCTGTATAACTGCATATGTCGTACATAATGCGGCATATTATTTGTCGAACATCTATTACGAATGTAGAACGAGCCCGTATTTACTTATGCTAGTCGAGCAAATAAGAACGATATGTGTGCGTGTATGTGTATGTCTATGTGAATGTTTATTACAATATAATCCATATTCGTATTCATCTCTTAAAATGACAATTCAATTTTTTTTATTTTTAAGAAATTCTAAAGCAACTGTGCTGCATAAACTTGCAAACTGTTCTAGTCTTTTATCTTATTATTTTATTATAATTTAACAGAATTTAACTAGTTTCTTTTTATACATTTATTTTAAATATTTAAATTTTGATATTCGTTTCATGTAAATATATAAAACAGATTGTATAAGTAATTTATTGATATTTTTCTATTGATTCATAAATATCAGATGCTTATTGTTGGGACGAATAAAAATCAGAAAAAGCATAATCTTCTGCTTTAAATTTAGAGCTGTGCTGAATCCGTCAATCAATAATCTCCAAATTTTAATATGACAAAAACATTTTTTAAATAAATATGATAATAAATATGATACATTGTATATGGCAACTTTTTAAATAATGATAAATATTATATAATATAAGAAAAAAAGTTATAAATAAAAAAAGAAGAATATTATATGATTTTTAATATAATTGAGTTTTTTATACAATTAATTATATTAAAACTTAAATATGTAAACCATATAGCTTTTATTATTGTTCAAAATTAAGATCAAAAATATTTTCAATGTTCTTACTTATTTAAAAATTGTAGAAAAACAGAAAATGTATTAATTATAAAGATAAAGAAAATGAACAATTTTCGGAAATTATTCGTCCGATTATACAAAAATAGTTGACGTTAATAAAATGCATAGTTATTCGTAAAAATATTTCGCTGATGAATATCGTAGTAGTCTGAGTTTTCATATAAATCCTTTGAAAATTCTCGCGTTTTACAGAGATCTTTTTCTATTTCAGGATAAAAATTATTTGTATTTGCAATAAATCTAATTTTCGAAATTTATATTCTTGCACATAACACAATAATAAAATGAAAAATTAGAATAATATAAGATAAATGTTTACTTTTACATACACAGCGATGTTCCAAATACTTTTGGTTGATAGAAATATGTTATCAAGTCCATAATCTTAAGTTTTTTTTTTTTTTTTAAAGATTTTAGCTGTGACTCATTGTTTGTCAAATTCATGCAGAACGAGATTCGAACGTAGACTAATAATAAAAAATTCAATATCTCGAACACATTTTATGAGTATTGCTATCCATATTATACATACATACTTAAACAAATGCACAATTCCTTATAGGGTGTTTAAAAATATCAAAAGTTGTAGTAAAAAGTAAATATACATATAGACAAGGACGAGGGTCCACATAAGTTTGCAACTTTCCGTGCGAAGCAAGGTCTCCATTCCACATTGTTTGATATAAAATAAGGTTTATATATATTGAAGATTATGTATTAAGGGTAAGACATAAATATATGCGAGATTTTTAGAGATTAAATCCAATTTAATTAAATTTGTCTTAAGTTGATGAAGGTACAAATCAAGAGATGATGCCTATTCCCTGTCCATATATATTTATTTTTTACCTTTAATAATAATACTTTATGTTCAGGTTAAGTCTTTCAAGTAAATCTATGTTACGAGAAACATTCGAATACCCGAACTTTTATTTACTCATAACTTTTTAAGAAATAATAAGTGACAATTAAAACTTTTGAAAGTTATTTACAACTTGTCAATTACTTACTGTCAGGGACTTTGACAACATTTGTCAGCCAAAAGTCATATGTACATATATATATATCTCCCTGCCTATGTAAAGATAAATATTTATTTAAATAATTATTATTTTATGTGTGTGTGTGTGTTGCGTTATATTAATTTAATTTTTTAAATCTTGGTTGTTTATTTTTTTTTAATTATTATTAATTCTCATGTATATAACAAGATAAATTTATAAACCAAAGTTATTGTTAATCAACATTGTTGCAGCACGCTTTATGACGAGCACATCGAATTGATTGATTATTCTCTACGCTGATTTTCATTTGAATTCAAACTTAATAATAAAACCAATATGTTTCATGAAACTGGAAACCATATGATATCCGATGCAATTTGACTATCAATTACATGGCGATTAATTTGTAAAAATTTAATTTTTGTATATTAGTTATAATACATTTATATTTAAGGTCAACAGTAATAAATTCGAAATCTTTTGCAGAGTTATAAAAATTTAATCTGCGTCAATAATCTTGTCTTTTAATTTATAAATCGATAACTAGTTATATAGTCAATTTTTGATAAAAATAAATGTGTTATATATTTAAATTATACGGACATTTTATTATTAATTTTATTTCTCTATATAAGATGCTATTATTACAAGTTTTAAAAAAATATATTTATTAATACAATTAAATAAATTCTTTTATAAATAAATAATAATTTCTTGAACAAACGATAAAATTTGTTCATGAAAACATTTAGATGTGTGCGTCAATTTTATAATTATTCGAATGTTATTGAATTACTCAGAAATTTACCAAATGTTATTACGATTTTTACAATATCCGCAATATAATAAATGAATATATATACAGCGATTAAGAGAAAATATTTCGACGGCGATAATGATGTACCTAGTTTGTACCAAACAATTATTTGCCTGATTTATATCGAGTAGCGACATGATAACAATGATGATTAAATGAAAGGGGGGGGGGGAAACTGCTTGAGTGCATTGTGACAATTCGAATTACCCAGAACCTTGTTGCGATAAATATGTACGCAAGAAAAAGCTTCGATATAATACTTGCTCAATTGCAAAGTACATTTTTCTTAATCCTTTCGCTATTCTAGACAAGTATATAGATTTAGAAGCGAGAAACAATTTCATAAAACATTTATTTTCTTACTTTGTAATATTGTTATTTTGCGCTACTTTACATAGACATAAAAAATCTGAGATACGTCATAATTATAATATTATAATTTTTATTTTGTTCAGTTAACTTTAAAAAGATTTAGCGTAACGAAAGGATTCGTAATTTATCATTTTTCTTTATAGCAAAAAATTGTGTCTATTTAATATAAATGATTAAAATCTTGTAACCTCTGGGTAACGTACCGTGATTTTTGCAGGACATGAAGTGCGTGCCATATGCATTGGCTATATGGGGTAGATGGGAGCTACACGAAGTAGATGGAAACACATCGTATCACGATAATCAATGTGCCGAACGAGCGAAGATGAAACGCGATTGTTTGCTCGATAAGCGCCTAATTAACTGTGAACTTGCATCGACGATGATTTTCGGAGAGCCGATCATTGACGCGCTGTTATGATATAATTTTCCGATTTCCTGTTCAACCTCGCTCCTTCGATTACCTAATATAAGAGAATATCAACAGAAGGACTCTAATATACTTCTGTGCATGAGCGCAAAATATATACAAGTGCTCCATTCTGCAATCGTTTCTATGAATAAATATTTTATGATAAAATGACAAATATTTAACGATGAAAATATTGCACACACGATTGCACGATGAAGTAACTTTCTTTTTTTTTTTTTTTTTAAAAAGCAAAAAGGCAGATAAATATATCCTCTACATGGCGAGAATGCAAGACGAATCGAGGATAGAGGGAAGGTGCATGACTCGGATGATTAAAGGGATGAATTCGTATAATAGATACACGGGGAAACGTCAAGTTTCATAGGAAATATAAAAGTACTATCTGTCGTAGACCGTATAGAGCGCTGAAGAGGGCCGGAGGTACTTACCCTGTGCATCATACTTACTGGAAAAATTTCGCGTTGCCAGCATAGTCGTCAATATAGCGCCCTGCAAGTGAAAAAGAAAGATAATTATTTATCAGCCGCTCCATCAAACAAGAAGATAACAAGTCCCGTGATAACGAAGCAAATTTCTTCAAATAATATATATGGAAAAGTTACTCGTATTTTAACAAATATTAGTTAATTAACTTTTCCTCATAATTTAAATAAGTTTTTAGTAACTGGCAAATATATATGGTATATCAATAATCAATTTGACAAAAGATAAAACAGCGAACTTTTATGATTTATGTCAAAGTATTATTATAATAGATGTTCTGTTTTTTTCTATAATACTAATAATGTAAAAACATTGATTATGTTTTTATAAAATCATTTATATATCTTGCATGTTGCTCTTTTTTTGTTGTTCGATTTATGTTATATTAATTTATATTTTGCTGCTTTTTTGAAAATTCTTGATAATGCTTATTGAAAGTCATTCGACTTATTCAAATCGATGGATGTTGCAATTTTCAATTAATACGGGGTGTCAATTTCATTGTTCTAGATTATTCTGTATTATCGTTATCTTGCCTAAGTTTATAACAACAGCATTAACCATGAAACGATATAAATAAGCAATTTTCGTAGGAACATCATCGTCGAAAATTGTCATTATCAATACTCATTATTATTTTCTTTTATCTTTTTCCTTCGTCAAAATCAACGTGAAAAATATTGCGTTAATTGTTAGCCGTTATCTGACGCTGATTGGAATTTAATTACCTTTAATTACTTTGCATGCGAGTGAACGAAGGAAAGTCGTTAAACTTTCTCACTTCTACTCGGCATTTGCACTTTTATGAGCCAAGCTTTAATCAGTATTCAGCTTCGACGTAGCTGCCACTTTTACATATTTGGCCAATTACGTTTTTATCGCGCACCTTCTGCCGCCTATAGAAGTAATAAACGGTAATAAACAAGGGTGGAGAGAGGGAGGCACGCTAGAGGACAATATTTATCGACTAGAAAAATATGTGACGTGTGGATGATTATATCGAGAATCAAACTCTTTCGCTTTCCAGGCAATTATTCTTACAAATATAATATAATTGCGTCGCGTTGATATAAGCGATCCCGTATTTGATTGATTTCGCATATACGTTTTCGCCGAATATTATTACGATAATTTTTAATAAAGCACAAATTATCTATTTAACACTTATTTACACCGTTGATTTTATTAGTTAATAAATAAATTTTTGTTATTAAATTATTTTTTTTTTAAATAAATAATTAGCGATAGCTAAAATCTTTTCAAGATAGAATTATCATTTTGATAACGTATGTTGAAATGAGGTATATTTTCTCTATTTGCTTTGTTATATACTCTCAGGATAGTTTAAAAATTATTGGACCCTTTAATATAAAATATTTCAAAAACAATAAGAAATTGTACCGGCTGTGAGAAATGAACCCGCTTTAATATATGTCAAGACGATCCGTGCTGTGTAAGCTTCTGTAAAGAATTAACTCCGAAAATTTATAAAAATTGAAAAAATTAACATGTATCGATCATTTCTTAGTAAATATTTGAGATAGCATTTTTCAGAAAGACAATAGAGTTCGCGCTTGTAAAATTAAAAATTAAGAAAACACACGGATTATTAATACAGGCCAACAAAAAAAAAAAAAAAAAAAAAATTTATTAAGTGACTTGAAAAAATTTTTTTTTGTCGGCTTATGTAATTATTATAATAAAAATTTCAACTAATAATATTGAATATAATACAGATTGCATTATTAAATTACATTCTCTCGATATAAAAACAAAATCAAAGCATCAGCTAAACTTTGATCAAAGTATTTAATTTCGAAGTCTCGTACTCTCTCTCTCTTAATTTTATTAAATTTAAACTCTTTGAGGGGGATAGGATTTATCCTCGCACATGTCTCAAACTCTTGACGCATTTCGACAACGGCAAGTGAATGTGTCGCACATGTAGCATCAATAAAAAGTGGTACTCTCTCGCTCTCGTACATTGCATGTGCAAGTGTACTGTGATTGCAAACAACAAGTGGAATCGTACTACTTCGATGCGTGCTATTGTTTAATCGCCAGTGACTCTTGTCAAACATAGGGCTGTTGGTAATACAACGCCCATGGGATAGAGAGACATTATCGGTTCCTAACAGAACCGCTGTCACTGACCAAAGCTGCAAGAGTTTATCTGCTAGAAAACCGGATTATAACGATCATTTTAAAACAACTTTTGTTGATAATTTTAACAAGAGAGAGAGAGCTATCCATATATCATATATTAAATATTATATTTTTTCTAAATTTTTCAGGAATTCCGTGTGAAATTCTCTAAATCGTAGATAGTAAAGGATCAATTAAAACAATTGTTAAGTGTTTTATATTAACACGATCGTACCTTTTGACTTATAAACCAATATATAACAATTAAAAGAATTATTAAAATAAAACCTACATATATTTTTTTATTTGGAATTTTTTTTCGACCTAAATAACATGTTTACAAAAAATTTAGTAGATTTTTTTTTTTTAATATTATACATACTGATGTATATTTGGGAATTGATTGCTCTTATTCAATAATGACTTTCAAGAAAGAATCGATAAGTTAAATTTAATACCGCTGGTTATCACGCTTTGTATTGTTCTAATTTTATAGATGTTCGTAACACGCAGATTGAATCGCTACTACTCTAGAACGATATCTAGACCGCAAAGCGGATAAGTAGTACATGATAAGCGAGCATAATGGATTTTGCATCTGTAAACAGTCAAGGATATACACCAGATTTTGCGATCAGTTAGAATACTTAAAATCGCGAATCATATAAGTTTTGATCTCTTGACAACTTTCGTTAGAGCAATGCAATCATACATTTTCAAAATGAGCCTCTAATAAATGTCAAATTCTATTTATCTGGTAATTAAAATGATCATTCTAATATATGAATGTTTGGCTTAAATGTAATCCTTTTTAATTAAGATAAATAATATATAAATCGGTAAAATTTTTAAGAATAGAAAGAATAAAAAACCTGCTTATCTAAAGAATGTTTCATGTTTTAAACATAAAAATTTTAAATCTCATAATTCATGATGTCACGATTTTCATTTAAAATTTTATTTTTCAACGTTTAAACGGAAAATAATTATTAGATATATATACATTTCTCTCGAAAGTAAGAAAAGGAATTGTTATTTACTGTTATTGTTGGTTACTTTAATTATTTAAATAACAAAATGCAAATTCATGACAAGGAATCGCAAAAGCATAAGAAAATATATATAATGAAATAAAAGTTTTTAAGAAAGAGAGAGAAAAAAACTCACCTTTAACTTGCGCCTTGCATTGAATTTCTTCAAGCAGTCCACGGTCTCTTGTCTGTGCACCACAGATGCAACACGCTCACGTTGCTAAAACACAAAATAAATGGAAAATATATTAAACATCGTCCTTAGAAAACAATTGGATTAAATCGTCTAAGATTAGATCTTATACTTTAAATAATTTCATTGACAATGCAATTTTATTAATACGAAGAAGAGATCAGCTGTGTGTGAAAAAGAGAGAACAAAATATATATATATATATATATATTAATTCGTACAGAAGTCAAATATATAAACAAATAAGCAACTTTCATATTTAAAATGATTCGCTTTCAAAAATTTTGCAATATTATTCATAGAAATATATAAAAATTCAGATTGTGAAGAAAACTTTCTGTTTTTACTTATAATACGATATAACTATGTTTCGTTATTTTATTTATCAATTAATTTATATTTTTTATTTTATTCGATTTGAATAATTTATTTCTCCAACACATTTTTGCATATTTAAAATATTATATACATATATTGTGTATAAATTATATAATTCTTTTTAATATGTAAAAATGTATAAAAAAAGATTATTGTTTATGAAATATTCAATTGTCCCGGATCATTTTTACCTGCATATATGTATGTGTGTATGTATATATACATATATATAAAACTGTAACTTGTATAATATTACATTATCTAGATATTATGGAAATATTTCTGCGATATTTGTAGTAAAATTTCTATGTAAGAATTAAATAAAGACTAATCTCACACATACATATAGCGGAGAGAACGATGTTATTTTCTAGATTGTTTATTCGTATAATATAAATCTATGCTACGTAGATTAACGATAAACTTACGCAAATCCATGGATGCTTCAATGCCTCGCTGGCAGTAATCCTTTTTCCTGGATTCACTGTCAGCATCTGATTGATAAGATTCTTGGCTTCTGGCGTGACAGTGTCCCATTCTGGACTCGGATACTGCACAAAATAAGCGTAAAAACAACGTTATGAAGAATTTACATAATTATTCAAGCAATTACAGGAAAATTGTTTTATCAACCAAATTAAACATTGGACTTCTTTTACACAACGTATTCTTTCCTTTTTTCTTAACATGGTACTTTTTATCAAGCTTTTAGATAAGATGTTTCAAAAATTCAAAAAAAAAAAAAAATGAGGATTACATGACACGTACGTCGTACGATCCGGCCTTGATCTGCCCGTAAAGTCGATGTTGGTCCTCGTCCCAAAACGGCGGATAGCCAACAAGAAGAATATACAGGATAACACCGCACGCCCATATATCAACTGCTTTCCCATATGGTTCCTTCTTTAGCACTTCCGGACTGAGGTAACCAGGTGTTCCAGCAAAACCTTTTTACCAATCATTCAAATTCATTTACTTTTCGAAAATACACAATGCGTACGAAGGATTGAAAGGATCGGGGCGTTACGTG
Source organism: Polyergus mexicanus (assembly GCF_030449975.1). Taxonomy (NCBI): domain Eukaryota; kingdom Metazoa; phylum Arthropoda; class Insecta; order Hymenoptera; family Formicidae; genus Polyergus; species Polyergus mexicanus. The sequence continues at coordinate 9,063,995 of NW_027223330.1, read as the reverse complement.
CGCGAGATCACGTTTTGGGTATTACTGTTTCTTGTCTAAATTAATTCCTTCTTTTTAAAAGACAAACAACGGTTTAAAAATTTTTATTGCGTTTAAAATATATGAAAATAATTATAATTAAAGTTAAAGTTACAATCGATTGAAAAATTTGGAATTTTACAGTAAACCTGATTCATTAATAAAATTAAGTATACTGTAAGATTGTTCAAATCGATATTGTTATAATTTTAATTCGAGATAATTTAGGGAAAATTTTCAATAATAACGGGTTATTGTATTTATTATTTATTTAGTTTGATCAAAATATTTATATTTCAAGATTATAATTGCGTCTACGAAAAAACGGCATTAAAAAAAAAAAAAAATTGTATTGTCGCTTACATCTAATTTATTGATATGTGACAAGAGCCGATAAATATTATTTTCGCAATTTACGAGATCTTTTTCCTATAATTTTTGTAAGACGACATATCGAAAAATGCGCACAAACGCGATGACGATGGCAGAAGAGGGGAGGAGAATAAAAAAAAAAAAATATTTCTCTAATTAATAATCACACAAATAACTAAATCGTACAGTCATCAGTATTATTAAAAGATTTTCTACTTTAATCGTTTTTATGACATTTCTATCATACGTATAATTAATTGATAGCGCGCACTGTCACGTAATCATTATGATTGCATTCAGAACGCGAATCGAGTTGGTCGTTGGTGCAGTCGAAGTACCGGCTGCTTAATTAAACGTCTATGATTGTCTTTGGAAGTATATTACGCCAGCAATAACGTTGGATTTCTGGGTTATTTTACATTTATTAGCCACACCGTTTCCACATGTATATTAAATCGCGTTTCAAAAAAGATTCGGAATTTGACAGTAATATATATATATATGTATATAAAATAATAAATTTTTTGCGCGTTTCAAATAAAAAATTGATATTTTAATATAAAAATAGCTTGACTATAAAAACTTGATCAATTAATGCAAAGAATTAGAAATATTCGATGATTTTGCATTCTAGCAAATCTCTAACACGAAACACTAACAATCTAAAAGCTGATGTAGGGATTGTTCAGCCATTTTCAAGTTGTTACAATCTCAAATAAATATAGCCAGTCAACAAAGCGTAATTATCCGCCACGATAATCCTGCACAATAATCCCTTTGTGGAAAGGGACGATCCGAATATTTGTGTCACTAATCAAGGTTCAAATGTCACCGTGTATCATAATCGTGCACGTATCATTCCTATTCACAGGAATTGCCCGCAGTAGCATCGTGTCGTCATCGACAATAAAAGCTGAAGTCTCGACGGATTAATTTGCTGGCAAAATTGAATCCAACTTACCATACCATGCTTGTGCTTCACCCTGTACCTCAATTGCCAGACCGAAATCCGCTAATTTCACAGCCGCCCCTTTTGCTTTGCTCGCTAGAAGTAAATTTTCGGGCTGCAATAAAAAAATGATAGATTTGTTGCCATCGTCGAATGTATCTTCCCTCTCTTCTTGTCCTCTTTTAATCTATAAAGTTTTCGTGCGCGGGACATTCCGTAGAAATCATAAAGAATAAATAAAACATGAGACACGAAGGTGCTATGTGGAAAAATACAATAGATTACGCGGACACGCTTGCTCGATTTATTTCAACGTCGGCTCTGCATGCGCGCAGTTCGCCTCAGCAAAAATTTTCTCTACATACTTTTAGATCTCGGTGCACGACTCCGTTATGATGGCAGTGGTGAACGCTTTCCAAGATTTGTTGAATACAGTGCGAGGCGTCGGCCTCGCTGTAGAATTCCCGGGCGACGATGTCCTCGAACAGTTCCCCGCCGGTGACTCTGTAAGGTGTTTTTACGTTTCAATTCTATTTCGCAAACGTGTTGCAAAATCACATGGAAATCTGCGGAGTGGCAAAACTTAGGAGGTAAAACTTAACTTCGCAGATAAAATGAAAACAAAAATTTTTGATAAATAGTAACGCGTAAGCTTGTTTTTAGAAAATCGCTTATATTCGAGTCTCTCATATAAAAGGATTCAAGATTTTTCGTAACATAATATATGTATATAAACAGAAATACTAATATAATATTTAACTATATGATACATAAAGATAATTATTATGTCAAAATACGACAGAAACATTGTGTAATAAAATCTCTCTCTCTCTCTCTCTCTCTCTCTCTCTCATTTAAGCAATCATTTATAATAATAAATATGATTTGCAGAAATGTAATATTTCTAAGACAATAAAAATTTTGGAATTAAAAAAACAAGATAAAAAAAGTACAAATTATTCAAAATTAAAAGCGATTAATTGCCTGAGCAGTGAAAATTCAATGAGTAGAGTCGAAAATGTTACGTGGCGTCAATGACAAAAAAATTGAACGAAAGATGAACGGACGAAATTAAAAACCTTCATGACCCATGTGAATTAATTGGCGGCATTAGTAAATTAACAGTGTCGTGTCATGTATATAGAAAAAAAAAAGAAAAAAAAGAAGATAGCAAGCGCACGTCATTTTGACATGCATTTGCTATCTGGGAAGATTTATGCACCTCGCAAGTCACAACGTGACGAATATCTGTAACTGAGCAGGGTTGCGTTAATCTCCTATAAAAATTAAATCAGACACGACACTTTTTCGTCCCCATAATATTAAAAGATCGCATAAAGGATCGTTATCTGCAATTAGAACCCACAATTTGGCGTGTTATTGTTTGCCGTTAAATGCTTGTTAATTGTGCGTTCTCATTACGATCATTCTAGATTTGAGAATCACTATTTTTCGAATTCTATAAAATGCACAGTAATAGTCTGTCTCTTCGTGCTTCCTTTTCTTTTTTCCATCGAAAGAGAATATAAGAAAACATACATAAGAAGTAGATCTAATAATAATAATAACAATTCTAGTATACTTACAGATCAAAGACAAGATAATGGAAATTCTCTTCTTGTATACTATCGTGCAATCTCACTGTAACAGAGAAGATGATAACATAAAGTTACTTGTAATAGCTTCGTATTCTTATTTTCAGACGTATCTTAAAAAGGATAATGTGACTAATTACATATCTCACTATTAATAATAACTGATCCATTCTTTAGTTATGTATCTGTTTTATCTATAACTGTGTTTATTATAGATTCTCTTCTTTCCTCGATAAAATCAAATAATATTCAATATACAAATCTCCTATAGAGATTATTAACTGACATAAGATTTATTTAACAAATCGAATTAAAGAAAGTTTACATTTATATTATTAATAAATATTTTTTAAATTAAAAGAAATTAAATTAATATTTTAGAGAGTTTATATTTATAATATTAATAATATTTATAAATTTTTAAAGAAAATTTATATTTTTTAAATATTTATATAATAATTTTGATATTTATTCATTCTAATGTATACAATTTAGGTAATTTTCACTTTGAGCTTAGATTTCATATTTGATTTATTTCTTAAAATTTATACATTTAATAGTGTCGTAGTATAGCATTGGATGAATGAAAAGAATGGAGAAGATACATTATTCACAGAACGTAACATATTATTATTTAACTGTTAAAAATTGCCACCTTAGTTTATTAATTAACTAACGAAAATCTCAATTTTTTCTCAAGCTAACTGTTTCAATTACTGTTTTATTTATCGTTTTCTTAATGGAAAATCCCGAGCAGGGACATCAGAAATCGCGGACGGTCTCTAAGCACATACGCGGAATAGTGGGAATAGTCACGTGAAAAAGCAATTGGTTCGGGGGGTTGACGAAGCAAACTAATTTTAATTTATCTAATAACATAAACATTACTATTAATAACGTATAGGAAATGGCAATATTAACGTTAAAGTTACCATTAATAACAGTAACACTATCGATACAGGATACAATTTTTTCTCTGCTCTCCCCCCTGATATTCTCCAATTTCCGTTCCTGAGCACCCCCCCCCCCTCTCTGAGGATTTCTCATCCTAAAATTTCACCCCTGAGCGATTTCTTTCTCCTCCGAGATCGCCTTCTAATATTATCCTCAACAATTTCCCCTTTCCTTCCCTTCAACATCTTAAATAGCATAACTTTGAAGAAGGATCGCAAGAATTTTCAAAGAGGCTCACACGATTTCGAATGAGTATTGTTTCATACGATTTCGGGAACGAGTCGGACAATTGCGAAAAAGAGTCAGGCAATCGCGAGAGGGAGTCAGATAAAAATCGGTTCCTTAAACGTCTTTTAGCGCGATTCTCGCTTTTCTCACAATTCCCATATCTTAGGGCATATTTTGTATAGAGCGCGACCCTGTAGATTGCAAGATGGATCTTAATAAACAGTCCCTTTAATATCCCGATCGCAATTTCGATCTAAACTCTGGAGAAAATTCTCCCCTTCCACGATCCTTTTTGAGGTAATCCAATTTTATACTTTTATCTTTTATAAGACATTTTGAGTTGATTTATCGTATTATTCAATTAACCATTGTAACAACCAATCAGAATTAAAAATTCTAACGTAAAATCTTTTCGGGTTGTTCTGATTGATAAATCTAACTTATACATATAACACTCACAATAACACATATAAATACACACTCACATTCATAATATATTAATTTTAATAATAGCTAAACAATTTTAATAATAATTAAATGTATGTATAATTTATCGTATTACTTCTCTTTTAATTAACTTAAATGAATAAACCAAATTTTTATAATTAAAATCTCTTAATATTTAATTAATCCGTTCTTTTTCCTGCGTCCCGAGATAGAAAATCCTATTCTATGTAATAAGAATTAAGTTACTTTACTTAAAAGGATCGTCGAGTTAATAATTTACTAACAGAGAGTAAGAACGATCCTTTTGGACGTCGACCTGTTTGGGCACACACGCATATACGCATACACACACGCACACACACACCTATACAGAATGACCCATTGTAATACATAAATGACTTTGCTGAAAGTATGACGAACAAAAGAAGTAGCTAGTATATTACTAAAACTCTACTACACGTATGTATGTATGTGTAGGTACATATTGTACATACATACATATATTTGATTTTTATACTCGATTTTTGTAATTTATCATTAAACATATAAGCAATGATTCGCAGAGGGTATATTTCCGAAGCAGTATCTATTCGCGAATGTCTGCTACATGTACATACTACATAATCGTGTCATGTGAAAATCATTCGTTTCACCATAATGTGCCGTAAAATTAGCATGTAAATGCGATAGGGGTGAGACAGCTTCTTGCCATCTTTAATATATTGCGATTGAAACGATCGCAATTTGCATAAAAAGTTGAGAGAAATAAAATTGACTTACCAATATTTGGATGTTGCAGTTTTCTACATATTCGCGCCTCACGCTCAAGTTTTTGAAAATCTGCACAATAAAGAAATATTTGATTAAATATATAAAATAGTATATCAATAATTTAAAAACAATCAAACACATACCTATACGGTATGGAAAGATTGCAGACATATTGCAGAATAATTTTATTAAATTAAAGGCTTATAAAAAGCAATATTAAGCCGGTTATCAATTGCATTTATTTGATAAAAATTAATCAAAAAATTACACACACACACACACACACACACACACACACACACACATATATATATATATGTATATATATATATTATAATATATATACGGTGTAATATATATATGCTTCGCATTTGAACACTCTTCAGTGTATATGTGTGTGTGTGTTCTTTCATCATATGAAAGAAATCTGTATACATTGCATTATTATAAATACATTACATTGTTATGTCGTTATCTATATATTTATTTATATAGATGCAATTTTAATGATCAGCAACATATGTAAAATTATCAAAATGATTATGTTTTTGTTTTTAAATTATTTCAGCGTGTGACAGATCTTATATAATTTCTAACTATTGTTTTTTTAAATATAAATTAATTAACTCGATGTTACTAACTTTAACAATATAAATTAAATTACACAAAAATACTATAAGCATAAATTACTTCAAGGGAAGTAAAAAATAAATATTTGCTTTATATACTTATTAAACGGCCGATCAATTTAAAAAAAAAAAAAAAAAAAAAAAAAAAAAAAAAATCATTACTTATGTTAGAAAATTATTTCCACATCAGAAAATTTTCATTCGTATAATTCTTTGTCAAACACAAGTGTGAACTATCTTTACATGTCTTTTTTTTTAGAATAATTTAATTGTTATTGTAACTTAGAATAATTTAATAATCCTATGACGCAAGAATTGTTTTCAGGAAGCACTTGTTAATGCAACGAGATACGCGTAAATTGACCGACAAATTTTGTGAAATTGCAGTATTTTGAGATTGAGCGGAATAACGTTGGATATAGCAGTGAGATAGAATTCAATTATGTGCAGATTAATTGGAACATTTACGAAACGTTATCACTTTCGGAACTTTATTTTTCTATCAATCTTTTTCCAAATTTCTCGCGGCAAAAGTAATTTTAATTATATTCTATTTAATTGAATATTATATTATATTCTATATAAAAATTGAGCTTGCGTGCACAGCGCGCCCACACACACACACACACACACACACACATACACGTACGCACGCACGCAAACTCTGTTCACAATTATTTCTTACACTTACTCATCTCTTCTCTCGAACTTTTTTAAAAACTATCATATTGTCTTAAAGTACATATCTCGAGCCACTGCGTTTTAAATAAAAATCAAATTGAGTAACAAAAACTTTTACATAATGCAATCTCTTTGAATAATTCTGCGAGTTATATTTTACGCGTTTTATAAAGGCGTATGTCTCCGCAATTGCATTGATCGATAACATCCGTCAATTCTCATCCATGATAAAATATTAAAAATCATTCTGATTTAATAAGGGAGAACAAATCAATTTTCTTTCGCGTACAAATTATTTATGACTTGGTGTTCCCTTAATGGGGACAGTCCGTTAATCGATAAAATTGTGTCTGGGATAACAGTTTTTACAAATATCATTATTCACTTAATACTCGTAATTATATTCGATCTATAATAATATGTACCTATAAGAAAAAATAAAAATACGAGAGAAAAGTTGCACTATATATATATATATATATATTATATACACGCACGCGTACACGCACGCGTGTACGTACTCGTGCTGTTCAAGCGGATCATCTCCAATAGATTACGCAGCAAACAGGTTTATTAGTAAAAAAGTATTTTCTTATTTTTATCTCGCTATAGAGCCTTCTACAACACGTCCTCAAATATATGTGTATATATATATATATATGCATCTTTATAAGAATTATGTATATAATGTATAAATTTTTTTATATCTGCATTTTGCACAATGTTAATTTAATTAAAAAATTGTAAAATATGAGCAATTCATTACCGAATATGCGCGATATTATAATTATTATGGATATAAAAATTGATCGTTACTGTAATTACTAATTATTATTGTAAATCCTATTCACTTTAAATAGCGTAAGACACTCGATTACTTAAGAAATACATAATTGTTGAATTATGAAACATTTATGTGACGTAATACCTTGGAAAGATCGCATTTCGGCAAAAATAACGTAATCAATCTCGTTTATCCGGCAAACACGTTTCATAAAAGTTCTATCGGAAAGAGAAATACCAGGACGCGTCCTTCGAATGCTCGCATAAGCGCCTTATCGTCGGAAGGTTGATCTTTTCCGTCGTAAAGTCGATCCTTGGGAAGCGTTCATCCGATGTTACACGCTTCTCATCCGATGAAGCACGAATGTCACGGAAGCGTCAGTAATAAAAATTGCCGTTCGTCGCGCTCGTTAATGCAAGATCCCGATACGGCCGTGCCGTTGCGGAGAAAGCGCGATGCCATCCTTGATTAGTCATGCATGATAAAACTATCAGGAATAATAATATATTATTTTCTTCACGGCAATAAAGATATCTCATTTTATTTACGATTTTCTTCACAGACATATGCTTGTTCGTTCCGATTCAAAATATGTTCGCGCAAAAAATATTTTTTTATATAAATTCTTATATACGCCAAATTCTCTCGTAAAAAAATAAAATATTTCGAAAAAATTTTAAATATATATATATATATAAGCTTTATCGCAAATGGTATTTGTGAAAGTCAGTAATTTTAATAGATAATAATATTGCAAACGAGATCGTGGTTCCGTTAATCATTATATATTTTATATTAATTGTACTTTTTTAATCAGCTGGCATTCTTTCTGTATTCAATCGCTAGTGCATCAATTTGCATAGGCAAATCAAGCATCTATTGTTAGCTACGAGAATGAAGCATTGCGTAATAAAAGATAAATAAAAAAAAATGCAAAAGCAACCTTTTCTATCACGTAGAATTACACCTGGATAATTTGAAAAGCTAAAGAAGAACTGCATAACGTATGCCATAACGTGCGCCACGATGAAAAAAAGGAGCAAAAATACCATTTCTCAATGAAAGTACAAAGATCAAGATTACATATATGTCCCACGCGCCTGCGCAGTCTCAGAACCGAGAATAACGGGGAATCATAATAAAATAAGCAATCAAGAGAAAATCGAAGAATTTTCCCTACTCCTAATAATCGACTTGCATGGTTCACTTATTTACACTTCTCCCCCATTCTATCTAGGACACGAGATTTATTTGTTGCCCGTACGCGCCATATTGCAGAGGCTGCGGTCTCCATTAGGTCGAAAGGTCACTGGAGCAAGGTCGTAATCAGAATTGAATCACACAAGTGAACGGTTCGTAATCGAGAGGGCGAAAGAGAGTAAAAAAAAAAAGAGAGAGAGAGAGAGAACAAGATAGACAGGAAGAGAAATGCAGGTGGAAAAAAAAGTAAAATGAAATATAGAAAAAAAATTCCTCTTTTATTCATTTTTTATTTTACCTTGTCCAACGGTCCGGAGTGTTCTATACAGTACGCTATTTCAAGGTTTCGCTGTTATTTCTATCTTACTATGCTAAGAATTATCTATCAAGAGATTAATATCTTTTTTTCAAAAATCTCGAAAAAATTCTCAACGTTTTCTTTATTTCGTCTGGCGCAGCGTAGTCAAAGGATAGATTTATCTCATCGTATTATAGCCGCAGAAAATAGCTATAAATTGAATGAGAGAAAAAGAAAGCGAGGAACGGAAACAAATGTGACGCCAGCTTCGCGGCAGGAAATTATGCAATTTCGAGTAATTGCGAATTACGGGTCGTTCAGCAAAAGGCGAAGATGAGATGCACTCTTTTTTCGTCGTTGATATTGCACGCATGCACGCGCGCACACACACACGAGATGTAAAGTGGACTCAATCTCCGCCATTTGACATAAAACAATGCCTCTTAAGCTATAATTAATTTTTATCTAGTAACATTGATTGGATAGCTAAATTATATTACGCTAACTTTTAATTATTTTCCTATAATAGATTATCTTTAAACTTATTTTATAAAGCTACTTTTCCCTCTATATTTTCTATGATCTTATTGTCTTGCCTTGCCCTTACAATTTTCTTCATTCGATTAATTCCTTTTTCTTCTTCCCCAAAATCATTGATTCGTTTTCATATTATCCTATTCATTCTCATATATCCTATCTACGATATAATTTGTTATTAAATGTTCTAAAGTTTTGACTTCTCCCTGACATATCCTGCACATACTCTTTTTCCGTTCGCCAAAATTTATTGCAGAGTTTATTATACATCTGAAATTTATTGCAGAGTTTTGTTATATGTCTGAATCTCGCAATCATTTTTTGAAAATCTTCCTGATCTTGTTTTCTTAAATATTCTAAAGTTCCTATCGTATATAACTTTTGATACATATATAATAAAGAAAATGAAAAAATTAAAACAAGAAAAGATTGTTAAAATCCGGTATAACTTATTGTCGAAACAATATTTATTGAATAATAATATGACAAATTGAAACTAATGCGAATGCTCGAATATTCAATCCGATTAAGATTCAATTGACATTCTTGACACTTGACTATTACTTACCTCTATTCGAGAGCTTTTTAGTGTTTATGATTTTTGCAGCAAACTCATGACCGGTGCTCTTTTGCACGCATCGTCGAACCACAGAGAAGGCACCTCTGAAACAATCATTAAGATGAACATTTATTATTGTGTTAAAATATTGTTGATTATTATTTTAAAGGATGCTCAGTGGCATACGATTCAAATATTAAATATATATAACAGATAAGTTATTTCTTAGCATTATTTATTTTTCTTGAAACAAAACTGCTACAACAAGCTATGAAATATCTGAAAATAGAAAAAGTTGAAGAGCTTGGATGCAATTATTAACAGTATTAGTTCAATTACAAATATTTAAGCTATATTTAACGAAGTGTATTCGACAAGAAGAGACATTGAAACATTAATTTTTTAAACTATTTACGGAGAAAGCATGACGAAAACGTTCTTTGAAACGTTCCCAAAAACATTTTTCTTAAAGTTTCAAATATTATGAAAATATAATAAATTTTGAGCAACTATCTTCATTATACCATGTTGAATTAAATTCAATAATTGTCAGTTATAATTAATTATATTTATACCGAGAAATATTTTATGTTTATAACAGCATCACTATGTAAAATTTTACTGTGAGTGAAACTGGTAATCCAATTAACTTGACTCGGGGAAAATGAAAGACACTGGAAGACAATCGAAGAGTAGGATGACTTTCGTAGAGACATAGAAAAGGGTGGCTAAAGATACAGAAAAAATTACCGAAAAGATACAAGTAGTGAATGCAATATGCGATTAGACAGAACAAGAAAGAAAGAACAATAGAAGAGATGGTAATGAGGAGATAAGGAGAGGTGTAGCGTTAGATGTAAGAGAAATAGAGACAGTAAAAGAGGGATTATAGTGACTAAAAGAATAAGAATAGGAAAGGAAGGTTAAGAATAGTAGTATTGTATGTGAGGGAAGATTTAAAAAGAAAATTAGAAAAAATAAAGAAATGGCGAGATGAGATGGAGAGGGGGTAAAAGTAATAATAGGGAAGATTTTAATGTCGGAACAAAAAATTAATTAGAAAAAACACGGTTGACAAAGCAATGGTTACATTTGCAATTTGAAACTACAATATAAGTATAAAGTCTTTTCCTCGAAATTCATAATCGTGTAGAATTTATATCCGTCTCTAACTATCCAAGAATTAAATCTTTACGATTTCTGTCTTCCATCCACCCCTCACGTAACACTCTGGTTACCTATATATGGAAAACCGCATGCACGGCGCCGAGGAAATCTTGGCCTGTTAAAATTTCATCAACGCCGTTGATCAAGGCTGCAAATCAATGACTACAGATTGCTTGTTAAACGGACATCCGTTGAGAGATCTAAATTCCCTCCATCGCTGAGCGACGTTCGCAAAACCAGAATATCTTCTTTAAAAAAGTTTACAAAATATTCCCCCTTTTCAAACAAATTGTTGTGCAAAAAAAATGTTATTTTGAAAGAACAAAGATGTAAAAGTTTAATTTTTCCTTTATCCGTCGAACAGAGTATAATGTTTAGTGTGTCTAATAAAAAATAAAAAAGTAATCAAATTAATTTAACGAAGAATTAAGCGGATGTGCGTGCATATGTTTATCTATCGGTCGTCATTACAAGGCAAAATTCGAGAAAAGATTTGGCACCATTGTAAAATAGCTTCAATCAATATATAACGATTGCTTTTTTTTTTGTATTCTATGAAAATGATAAGAGAAAAAAAAATTCTTTTTTTTTAAATATATTTTTTCAGAAAATAACATATATATATGTATATATCAATTATATAATATACTATGCACAAAATTCAGCAGACATATTAGTATTTATATAAATGTATAAAACCTTTCATAAATTTTTATTTTCATTTTTACCGTAGGAAAATATTATATTCTACAATATTAATATTCTAGTACAAACAATTCTTATTAAATTATATATTTATCTTTATAATTTTTTATATAATAATTATTTGGGATTATTATTTTTTATATTTAATTACGAATATATATGAAATTGATTGCATACATAAATCCGGTTATCAAGAGACACGATAGTATCTAGCGTCAAGTCACGTGCAACGATAGCCAGGCTGAGTATCTACCATATATGTATATGCGCGAACCACCTAGTTTAAAATATCTTAGATTATCGGATTTCAATAATGGTTGAGCCGATCGAATTCTTAGTAGGCTTAGTTGATAGCTTGGACTTCAATTATATAAGAGAAGTGTCTTTATTTTTTATGTCCGTGCCCTACATATGAACAGATTATATGATATAAAAAAATTGCAATTTCTTAGGCATCCTATACATAAAAATATTGAAATTGAATTATATAAAAAATCAATATTAATTTATTGATAATTTATTTTGATACAATAGTTAAGTGGATTACAGTGTATCTCGTATATATAATAAATATTATCGATTTTCGTTCCATTAACTTATCACATTTCTTGCCTATCTTGTCTTTCTTGTTGGTATTGCGTGTTCGTTAAGAACCGCTTTTACAAAGATAATATTTTCAGCCAAAATGACGAATGCTTAACTCTTCTTTAATTTTTATATATTTTTTATATTTAATTTTTATTTTAAAGCCGCATTATTTTGTGTCGATCAGTCAATATATGCAACGGGTGCAATAATAGAAAATGGCGAATGCTTGCGATACTTTTGTATAGAGTTCCATGGTATTCAACATTCTTATCGTTCTCCTCGCCTGCGGTGGGAGAAAAAATAAAGTCATGGCAAAAAAATAAAGTTTACATCTTTTATGCCGTTTTCTCTAACGTGAGAGAGATGCATCTAAAAATGCAATTTCAAAGAAACTCACCGCAATTCGTTTCACTCTAATTTTATAATAAAATTTTGAGAACTTATAGAAGCAAAAATTTATAATTTATAAAAGTCAGCTTTAGATATTCTGTTTTTTTTTTCTTTTCCTAAGATCCAAATCTAAGAAATAAAACTATTTATTGAAATTACATACTATTTAAAAAAAAAAAATTAACCATTATCTTTTATAGAAAAATAGTTCTCGTTTAAATCTTACCAATGCATAATTTAAATTTTTCTACATTAGAGAATGCAAGGTTTTTTTAAATCCTTTTACTTTAAGCATTCCGAGAATGATAATTGTAGATTTAATCTTATAACTGCAAGATAATATTATATTAAATAATATTTTATTAAATTTAAACATCCCCAGACGTACATTGATAGAATCGTTTTTTCTCGATAATATTCCGATTGCTCGGAACATTTTATGGACTATCTTTGACATCCGATGCAATGAATTTCTAAGCTGATTGACAACCATCGAGATGACGATATTCCGTCAATCTGATAAAAGTAGGATTTGATGACAAACGGAAATGCATTTTATTCGATCGCCAGTGATTTGGTATCTTTACGTTCAAACTTTTTTTCCGACGATTTTTACCATATCTGGATTATATGAGTTTGAAGTGGGACAATTATGATTTTTAAATAAATAGAAGAATGCAATAATTTTTTAATAATAAAATCAATAATCACACGCAGCCTTTTTTATAATTTTTCGATTACTATCAACATAAATATTCGTAAGATTTTTCCAATCGCTGTTTGATTTTTCCAAGATTCTTCATTAACATATTTTATATTTATTTCATTACGGTTTAAAAATATATAATAGCGCATTAATATCGATGGGGAGAATATCTCTCGATCCACAAATATAGGCATATGTAACACTAGTGAGAACAAAATGCATATCGATATTTGACATTACTTAAGTAATTGACATTACTTAAGATCCCTTTCGAGCGTTCGTTTCGTTGAATGTTTTTTTCTGTCTAAGAGTAAATAAGAAAAATAAAAAATAGTAACAGAAATGAAAAATATAAGAAACTCATTATTGATAAAAGGACTGAACGTCGACAAGGTTGATTGGCCGGTTCAGGCAACAAGTGACAACGGCTTTAACCGGTCGATACTTTGGGTTCCACGGTGGAGTACAGGCAAAGGATGCAACACAACAACATCACAGCTCTAATATATTCATCCACCCATCCATCTCCACTTACATACACAACACTAACAAGCCGTCGACATCGACTCATCATGTTTTATGCATTCTAATTTCAAATTGGTAATTCTTTTCCGATCATATTTATTAATATAAATCTATTTGCGTTATAATTTACATAGAATAATAATAGAAAAGGGAGGAAAGTATCTGACGAGGCCAATGCCTTACGCGAAAAAAATACATAAGGTCTTTCAAAGGCTCAATGTTATTTCTGTTCGGTTTGGACTGAGCTCTCGACGAAGATGAAGCAAGTAGTTCTTCAAAGAATATTTCATAGCACGTTTAATTACAATAAATAGTAGCTTAATGAAGTTTATTAATAAATTCTCAATTCTATACGATCCACATGTAGCATTAAATATCCGGGAAAAATGATATAATATGGCCAGATATAAATATGCATAATTGGAATTATGAATAGATCTATAATGTAACATATGTAATTTTATATGATCATATAAACTTACATGTGTTATCGGATCTTTTCGTAACTATTTTGAGAGAAACGATGTAATACGCCCCGTGTTTGCTTAAATCAATATAAAATGTCCATATGATGAAGATTTTATTAGAAGTTGAAGCTTATAAAAATTTACTGATATTACAATTAATAATTGCATCAATTTTTAATTAATTAAATGATTATAATTATAAGATCAAATTTTTCAAAATACTGAAAAGGGCGTTTTTCCCTCGGATCCCCGGTAAAAAATATCTCACATAATTATAATTAACAAAAATAATTTCTTTTTTAATTTTAAAGATAAAACATAAAAATTCATATTTTAAATTAATAAAAATATTAATTAAATATTTACAAAGATTGTATTTTTTCTATTGTATTTCTTAAAAAAAAAAAAAAAGAGAGAGAGAGAGAGAGAGACACCCATTTGTAGTGCCTTGATCTTTGCTATTGTTTTTAACAATGCCTCTTTGCTCTATTCCGCCCTTATAGGTTTTCTTATTATATGCTTTACCTATAGTTTGCCAGAAAAAATGATAAAAAATGTTTTTTTAGGTAGTATTTAGGGGGGGGGGAAGGGGCAAGTATCACATAGCACGCAATTAACGACTTCATTGCTTTCGCAAGGTGTCGCTCAAGAATAGCCGAGAAAGATAGGCGAGAGAAAATTCGAAGAAATATAGAAGACGTCTATCGTCTCTCATTTTCTCTTCTCCGAGCGGTAAATGAACCTTGGCACTTCTCACGCATACATATATACCAAAGTGCCATTATTTTTAGATTGCACGCTTCCACTTGTCACTCGCTTCTAAAGCAGCGGCAAAGCCAAATTATCTTTCGGGAATCTCAACAATGCCCTAGCGATACCAAATTGTTAAAGCTGGTGATACCATAAAATCCATTATTTATCATATTAATAGCATTTTCGAAAATTTTTATTTTATTTAAATTCTATGAGCTATAAAATTTACAGCGTGAACGTATTTTTCATTTTCTTTTAGCGTACGGAAAAAAATGATGAGTTATACGAATATATAAAATAGAAAATAGATATAAGAGAAAGAGAGAGAGAGAGAGAGAGAAGAGGCTAATTGCTAAATATCATCTTTTTAATGAAATTGGCTTTTCAATAAATTCGCTTTGTTTTATCTTATCATTTTATGTATTAAATGTTAAGATATAAAAATATTAATTGCAGTATCCGCATTTTTGAATTAAAAAAATTCTAAATTATTAAAATAATTATACAAAATAAAAAAAATAATCTAATAATTATATTTCAGTATTTTAAGAAAATGTGTAAAGTGTTGAAATATAATTATCTAAAATAAAATTGAGTAATTGTGTAACATTTTGCAAAATTAATATTATATTTAATAATTACTTTTACCGTGCAATTATATATATAGAAAAAATAAATACAGAAAATGCAAAAAGTGCGACAAAATATACAATTATCTTTTTCTTTTGTTATAGCACAAAACGTTACATAAACACACAACATGGAGTCTTAGAAACCTATAAAGAACTGCCAGTATCTACTTCACTAAAGCATTAAGGCTGGCTAATGATACGTATATATTGATAATTGGAACTTAATTTTTTTTTCTAATCTCGATCTTCTTTCTCCTTCTCCCCTTTTCATATAGCAAAAAACAAAAATTTTATCTAGATTTGGAAGATCCATGCTGTGTGTTCTAGAGCAAAATGTAAAAAAAATGTAATACAAAAAATTTGGCTATATCAATTGAAGATAACATTATAAAGGATATAATAAAAATTTATTATTAATGACAAAGTATTTTATTAATTAAAATCAAGCAGAATACGTGAAAATTGTAGGCTATATTTAATCATATTATATAACAGTCAAATATGTCTTGACTGTCATAATAAAAAAAAGTTATTGATGTATAGTAACATATTTTTTTATAATTTAAAATATTAATGAAAATAAAATATGAAAATAATTGCATAGACGCGCCAGGTTCTTTGGCATTTTCTAAATTTTTAATTAGCACTATTATTTTTATCAGTATACATATGATCTTATTACATCTTTAAAAATGTTATATTGAAAAAATTATCTATTTTTTAATGGATACAATCTTACTGAAAAAATTTTAAGTTAGGCTGGAGTTGATGACAATATCGTTGATGGCATATATTGTCACCTTAGCTGTGTTTCACCCTCATCATATATACTTTTATGCGCAAAAGATTAAAAAATACCGTTTTTCTTCTTTTTGTTCGAGTACTGATTTTTCACGGCGAGGCATGACACAATTATTTGTTATCAGCTGATCTAGTCAAATCGTGCAAAAAAGTTTGAGATTATTAGATGTTATACAAAATTTATAAAAAAAATGCACGATTATTTTATCGAGCAATAAATAAATTGAAAATTTTGAATAAATAAACACACATAAGCAAACGAAAAGGATGGTTATTTAATAATAATTAATAAAACAAATATTTATAATTTTAATTATTATTATTATCTCAATTATTCTCTCAAAATAATATAAAATTGAAACAACTATATTTCAGCGTTTCTATTTTCCAAACTATATATGTTTCTTTTAAACACAATTAAATTAAATTAAAAATATATATCAACATTGAATATTTATAAAAAAAATTTTTTTTTAATTTTTGTTTCTGAAAACTTAAAAAGGTCATGTAAATTTTATACCGTTACTGAAGCTCTGCTTGGCAAAAATATGAGAGAAATATTAATTAAACTTTCGCTTTTTTAAATTACTCAATAAAAACTGCCGATCTTCAAAATTATAAAAATACCAATCTTTTGAAAAAAATATACGGATATATTATTTATTGGATATGTTCTAGAGTTTACTATATCTGACGATGCATCATCTCACGATGTTGTGCAAAAAAAAATTGCAAGTTAAATCCTAATTATCTACGAATATTATAAATCATTATTACATTATAAATAATGCATCTGCAAAAATTACATTTTGCATAGAGGAATATTATAGTCATTTTAAATAATTAATATGAATATAGAAATTTTTAATTTTGCAATACAGAAATAATATTCGATCAGTTTGGCATATTTTATATATGTTGTATTATCGCAAATGGTGTGGATATATACATACCACTGCACTTTTGCAATTTTGTTATTTGGCAGAGAAAAAAAGATATTTTTTGTATTATGTAATATACAATATGTTTAAGTATAAAGAATATTTCTATATGTAATATATAATTATGGAACGTGTAATATAATGTGATTTAGAAATATTAATTATGGGTATTAAAAGCTAGAATGCATAATATTTAAAAATTCTAAGTTTCTGTTTGTTATATAAAATAAAAATTCCTAATTTGTCTTTAAAGACGCTAACTCGAAGTATCACCGCGATTTCGCAATGGCCAAATATTTCAAGCGAATTTTATCATCTACTTCATCTATTACTATCACATAAAAGAAAATTTACGTGCTAAGATAATTTTTATTGTACACAAAAGGTAGTGAGGTTGAAAGAGCTAATGCAATAAAGTAAGGCTAGAATAGCTTATCGCTTTCTTGCAAAAAAATACAAGCGAGGTACAAAGTACTATGTTCTAATAAAAAGGAACATGAGAGAGTATTCATGAAATAGACACACATTATTTCGAAATGCGACTTATTGTTAGATCTATATTCACAGTCTGTCTTATAATCAAAATCGGTCTTAAATATGGTCTTAAGATTCCATCCAGTCAATTAAATATAGTATTCTAATACAATATCCATGTAGTATCTTAAAATCGTACTTAAAGAAAGATGATCTTGAATATATAAGAATAAACTATAAATATGTGTGTTAGAAAAATAATCAAGTTATCTGTCAAATATCCATTCAATTCTCTATACAGAAAGCGTAAAATGGATACAAACTGCAGAGATGTTATCACGTATGTATCCGAGTATCGATTTTTTAAGGACTCGTTACTTCTACCGTATCTTGTCATGCTGGCGTGAAATGTACGGGGAAACAACTTCAATGGTCGAAATTTATAAAGGAAAACATTTATGCAGATGAATCGTTATAAAATTATTATTATTAAAATTATTATTTTCTAAGAGATTTATATAAATATAAAATTATACAAATAAAAAGATTATGCATGTCTATAAAATAATATATGTTAGAAAATATAAATCTCTCAATAAAAATATTTTTTAGCAATAAAAAATACACACCCACACACACGCGCGCGCATATATATATATACGTACACATATCTGTTATTAATTATATAATGCGTTAATACCTATTAATTTTTATTACTAACTTAATACTAATATAATTTATACATTTGATAATTTATTACGCATTGTAAATAGCGTAAACTTTTTCGATTAACACTTTATATAATAACGGTGGGAAAGGATCTAGTAACATTTAAGAATAACAGTATGCAAGACTGCAACCACCTGCGGTCGTTCATGTTACGACAGAAGATGGCAAAGAGGGATGGCAAGTGAAGGGGAAAAAGAGAACGAGGAGAATAAAACAAGCAAAGGGATACATTGATAGGCGAAAGAAGAAAAAAGAAGAAAGAAGGACGAGGAAAACGGAAATGGATATAGATAAGAAGATGGCGAAAGGACGGAGAGAGAAGAGGGTAGTAAAGAGGGTAGTAACGCGAAGGTAAAAGGCGGCGTGACGATATAATATCGATTCGGTAACAAATCCATATGATGCTAGTGCCTGCTATCTGTCCTACAACGCGGAGTCAACGTGCGTCGCGAAAAGGCGGCGGAAAATAACAGACGCCCTGACGCTTTATATATAGAGACTGAGCCACGAACAGACGGCCCGTAGCGCTTAAATATAGACAAAATGCAACGCGGAGTGTCTTCCATGTACAAGTGAGAAAGATAGAAAAAGCAGAGAGCAACTCATATATTCGCACGATGTGAGAGCTAGACGGAAGACGCGCACACGGAAGAGAAGTGAAAAATGAGAAGAAATAAAGATAAGAGAATGGACGGGAGAATGTGAAAGATAACGGGTACAGACGGAGAAGGGAAGAAAAAGGCGGAAAAAGACTTCGCAGGGAACCATTATGGCCGATCACACAATATCATCTGCTATGGATTTAATTCACGAAATACGATGATCGCAACAGCTTTTATGTATGATACGTGCTTGCGCGTGCGAAAAATATGCGAACACGCCATCATTCAGTGGGGAAAAAAAATGCTTCGATCGCAAACGCCAGCATGGACGAATCGCAGAGCTCTATCTTCTTCATTGCCGTGAAGAGATAGCTCTTTATTAGGGAGATAGGAGAGAAATTGATGAGGTGATAGAAATATGTTGGTAGTAAAGACGGAGAATATGAATGCAGGCATGCGTAAGCGAAGTAAAAGTATTTCACTTATTTGCTCCGACATGCGAATAAATGCAAAAATTTCGGTACTCACTTGCCCAATTCCTCCTTCAAATCGTAGTTGTCACTGAATCGCGTGCAAGCCGCTGGCACGGCCATACCGAGGCTATTCACGATTATTTAATCGTATCACGGGACTCGAAAACTTAAGTACTCTGCGTTGATACCACTGCTT